>NC_053488.1:69117200-69361253 GCF_015227805.2 Hirundo rustica
CATCTCCAGCTCTGATAAGTGCCGCTGAGCCTCCAGCAGGCTCCTTTGCAAGCTCTCCTTCTCTGACCTGCAAGTTGGGAAGATGAGAGAAATTGTTTCTGGCCCCCACGGGCACTTTTTCCAGGACCATGTGCCTTAAGGTCGCTACACCTGAGTATGGGTACAGCAAGACTACTTGTACCACTTAAAATAGCAAAGCAGGCCCCTCCAGGGCAGCCTTTCCTCATGACCTCACCCAGCACCGAAAGCCCAGCTGCGTTTGAGCTCAGCAGTCAAAGCTCAAATTGCTGTTGCCTGACGTACCCCACACGGGTGGCTGTGCCCGCAAAGTCTCTGCCACTGAGCAAAAGCCCAGCCTCTGCTCACAGCCCTGAGCTCATCAGCAGCACTTCCTCTGCTGTGCAACAGAACACACTGTTCTCCTGGCTGACTTGTCAATGTTTAATGCTATTGCCAGTGTACGTAGAGGTTCTTTGTTTTCCAGACGCTCTCCAAGTAAAAGGGACTAAAGGAACGCACCGAATGACGCATGAACGCTCCGGCTCCTAGCAGCAGGAGTAGGAAGCCAGAACTAGGATTTTATCTGAACAAGAACTATCTCGGAGGAGGGACAGGCATCCTGCCATCTAAATTACTGGAAGTTCATGGACAGGAACACTTGGTACCTTTAGTTATGGCCAACTAAGCCAGCAGCGCACACATGTCTGGGCCCTCTTTAAAAAGGAAGAGGGACCAGCCAAAGGGACCTTGACAGAAGTGAGTGGACAAGTGAGCAAGCATCAGTGCTCAGCAAGAATCCCCAGACACTGTCAAGAAGTCACAAGACCTTTCCCTTCTGCTACTGCTGCTGCTGCTTGCAAGCAGCTCTAGGTCCTGCACCATACTTCACCGGAGTTAACTCACAAGGCTCTCAAGATTTTCAGCACCACCCTCCAGCTTCACCCCAAGCGTCAGCATCCTACTCACAACACTGACATATCGGAGCCTTGAATTCTGCAAATACCAGGTCAAACGACTTGGCAAGGAAAGATTGATGTTCCGGTGCAGCAAAGGAGAAACCAAAACTAGAGGGAAACACCCAGTTTCAGCAAACATCTGCATGGTTTCCCATGGGACTCAATCCAGTGCCAAGTTGCACTTGTCACAGGAATGTGGCAAAGGGTCCAAAGCAGGGCGCCCAAAAAGAGCTTTGAGAGCTTGAGCTGTCAGAAATGTACGCTCAGGTGACAGTATCCGTTTCTTTTTCTCATGTCTCCTCACTTCTCTGTCTGAGAAACATCTGGAGGGCACGCAGGAGCATAGATCCTGACAAATAATGCTTCCCCACCATGGTAATTACAGAACTGCAGTAATGTCCTGCCCAGGGCCTCCTCACTAGCCTTTACCTGCCTCTGCCAGCTGCTCTGAAAGTCTTTGCACTTTCCTCTCCGTGGCTGCCAGTCGGCTCCCAGGGCTGCGTTCTCTTGTGCCAGCGCCGCTTTCTCTCTGCACACCTGGGACAGCGTGTGCCCTTGGCGAGAGAACTCCTGGAACAAAGCCTCTCCAGAACCCCTGTGAGCTGGCCACGCTGCGGGCGGCAAAAACCTGGAAGCAAGGATGGGGCCCGCCATTACTCAAGAGGAACAGCAACAACACCAATCTCGGTCTTAGCTTGCTGCCAGACAGCAGCATTTCAAGGTTGTCTTGCTAGGGGCAGCCCTCTCCCTCATCCCCACAATTGCTGCACTAGGAATAAGGGGAGCGTACCTTTGGCACTGCCAGAGGAACCTCTCCCTTCCAGCAGGTCCCTCTGAGGCTGCAGTTCCTCTGCTGTCTCTGCTGACATTTCAAACGGCCTCTCCAGTGAGGAGTGGCGCTTTGTCTCGAGGTGCAGCCAACTGACTTCCCTCTGTGACAAGGGGACAGACAACAAGCCTTGACTAGCAACACAGCCTCCTTGCAAAACCAGGACTACCTACGATGTCCCACACAGAGCAGCCTCGGGGGCTTCCACCAGCCTTCTAGTTCCACCTCAAGAGAATGCTGGAATTCCCATCCCTAGACCAGCCTGTCCTCTTTGTCATTCGTTGCAGCTGAAAGAGTCTGTACCAGTGAGAAAGTAAAACAAGCTTCCAGAAACCACACACCATTTCCAGAAAGCTCAGGTGCTTCCAGACAGCTTAGCAGCTTCCATGCCTGCTAGGTCTTATGCTTCTCTCTGGTACAGTGGATGCCGGACTTGCAAAAGACTCTCTTCTATTGCCTAGAAGAGGCTTAGCAAGTTCAGATGTGTACTCTCACAACTACTCTTGCTTGCATTAGTGAAACAAGGAAAGAGCCTGCAAGCTCTAGCTCGGGGAAAGAGATTGAGTACAAATTTCCAGTCCAATAATCAAAGATGGTTAGGACTGGGCAGGAGAGCCCAGGAAGCCTCTAGCCCAGTGTTCCAGCTCCAAGCCCTTGGAGGTTCAGCTATGGCATCAGTGGACAGATAGGCTGCTCACAGACTCTATCCAGCTGGGGCTCCCAAATTTCCAGGGTTGGATCTGCAACAAAGCTCTCTGCAGCGTGCACTTGTATACTGCTCCATGATTGCCTTTGCAGTCCAATGCTTGGGCTGTCTTTAAGGCCAGCCTGAACCTCCCTTGCTTTCCTGTGGCCCAGTTCAGAGTACTTTTTGTCAAGGTTCAGGAAGGGCGAGTCCAGGAGGCAGCTCTGCTGTAGGTCAGTATGGCAGGACAAACCTGCCCACGGGCTGCCTTCCCCTGTCTGTGCTGAGCAGTCAAATGATGAGAAGGCAATTCTTGTGCTCTTTGACACTGGGCCTCTAAAGCCCAGCAATGCCCACCCTGCCCAGAGAAAGTGAGAAAGCTTAGCACACACCCTCAACTCGCGGGCTCTGCGCACTCTATCCGTGCTCCAGCTGCCGCACCGCCTCTCCTGCCGGGGCCAAGGAGTCCTGACTGGCATGAAGCTCTCCTGCCACGGCCTGCAAGGAGTGGGTAGGCAAAAAGCACAAACAAGCAGTAAGCAGCAGGCAAGCTGGCTCCTGAGAGCTGGGAGAAGCAGCAAGCAGAGACGCAGCCTCACCTGAAGACAAAAGCTGGTGGTGTGCGGGGTGTTGATGTAGGTAACCAACTAACCCTTGCTTGCTGTTGTAAGTGTCTGAGCAGAAGCAGGGAACGTTTCCCCTGCTCAGCTGTGGTCAACTGGCCCCCCCCTCAGGATTTCAGGTCTTAGAAAGCAGCCGATAAGGGACTGCACTCTGACCCTTCAGAGACAGACCTTGTCTCTGCCCCTGCAGAGCTGCTCAAGATTTGCTTCTCAGCCAACTTGAGTCATGTCAAGGTTAAGGCTGTAGTGGAAGCAGTGACTGTAGCTACCTAGATAGGGTGTGCAGAGGGGCAGGTCCCTGCAGGCAAGGGTGCCTCCTCGGTACCCCACAAGGCTGTGAAGTGAGGCCTTGGGACCGCTCTCCCTGCTGACCACAGGGAGCCCTGCTCAGGCACTTTGCACAAAGGGGCTCACTTTCACCCCAGCAGCACTAAAGGACATCCTGCTACTGCTTATCTGACCCCGAGGCAGGTCCACAGTCAGAAATGTGTCAGAATGCCACAAAAAATTGATGGCCTGCATGCGACAGTCCGCATCCCATTTCCCACGTGCCAGCAGCTGGGCTGAAGAGCCAGCTCATGGCAGGACTCCAGCCCTCAGCGTCTCCAGCCACAGAGGGCAAAGCGCTGCCTGATCAGAAACTTGCAGCTCTGCACTGCACCCAAAGCTTTGCACTCAACCAACCAAAGCTGCCACTTACTGGTTCAGGATGCTCCGGCCCTGGAGCGGACAGCACGTGGAGGTTTGCTGTCCTCTGCCTCCTCTTTAGCCTCTGAGGAAGAGAGCGAGCCCAGAGGGGCTCTGCTGCTGCTGTGGTGCTCTGCAGACAGACAGCAGCATGAGGGACAGGGAGTAAGTAACCTGGCCCAGAGAGCCTTCTTTCTGCTGAGCTCTATCCCAGCTGTCCTAAGGAGAAGTCATGAATATTGGATGCAAGTGGCATCCTCAGTCAATTAAAACTCAATTCAAGCGGGCTGATGAGACTAATGTTTGGACGGGACTGCACGTGTTTCCGAAGGAGATATTTCAGCCTGGCTACAATCAGCACGCAGCCTCCTGTCTGCAGAACTTGGCTTTCATTAGTTAAAACCTCTTCATTGGAAAAGGAGGAATCTGATGGAATCCTTTTGGTAGTGCCCATGGAGACACTGAGGTGCGCTTCCTTTCAGCCTGCCAGGCTGCCACTCAACTACAAGAGGCCAAGCCCACAGCTTGCTCCACAATCCTCAGACACCTCAGGAGCATCAAGAGCACCCAGTGCCACTCACCAAAACGTAGTCTTGACTCCTCCCATGTCTGAGGCGACCTGCCAAAGGCAAGGGAAAATAATAAACAGGTGCTGTTACAAAACTGTCTGCGCTAAGGAATCCCTCAGAACAAGTCCACCCAAGCAGAGAGCCTTTTCTTCTCACAACAACCCTCCCGGAGCAACAGATCTTTAGCACAGCAAGCAAAACTGCAGACCTGTAGCCTAGGTACCTGTGTCTACCCTTTGCTCAGCTTTGGCCACTAAGGAACTAGAAAACCTGGCCGAGAAAATGCAAATTGTTCCTCAGTAGTCAGTGCCTACATTGTAGCTCATTGTCCACCCTACAGCTAAAGCAGCTTTTTTCTCATCTCTTTTCTGGACTTCCTTTTTCTTTTTGTAAATGGCATGCAGCATGTCCCACGCGGTTGCCGCCAACAATTCCCCAGAAAAGCTTTCCCCAAACCCCTCTTAGGGCTTGCAGTTCTCTTCAGACACAGCACAGGCCCAGCTGCGGGCCTCAGGAGCACACACAAACTGCTCGGCAGTTTGCCCTTCAGCGCAAAGCCAAACGCTCTCGCAGCACACGGAGAGGGTCCAATTAGACAGGTACATCCTTTAAGGATGGAATGCAGAAAAAAGCTGCTTCCCCTCAGTTCTGGAGAGAACCACACCGTTTTTAGAAGGATGCCTCCAAAGGTCTCCCAGTCTGCGTTTTGGAAGTTTTCCACACCCTGCTGGGCAAGAGGCACTCCCTTTTTAGCAGGAGCTGTTGGCAGAAGCTTTACCAAACCTATGGCATCTTTATGGCACTTTTGTTTCAGTCTGCTACAACAAAGAAAAATCTTTGACTTACGTCTCAGACCGTTAAAAATTCCGGGGGGTGACACCGTTGAAAAAGCCCTGCCGACTGCTCGACGGATGCGTTGCATGGTTTCAGCAGGGCTGCTTGAGTCCGTGGGCCGAAAATAAAAAATGGAATAAACCCACTTGCACAAGTCCCCGGACTGTGCAAGGAAAAGAGGGGGGGAAAAAAAAGAAAAAAAAAAAAACAAAAAGAAGAAAAGAGAAGACACCTGTATGTGTCTGCACACCCTACAACCGCAGGGGAAACAAAAGGATGCCTACACAAGTCCGCAGACTCGTGCAACAGCAGGCAAAAGAATACAGAATCCCTTGTCGGGGCACAGACTGTTGCTTGAGAACACCTCAATTCGGGATCCTCTTGCAACGAGCACGCCAAGAGCAGCTCTGGATGCTGAGGCCTTGCGTGCACTAGGGCAACCTCCTGTGGACAATGCTGTGACGTGGCAGCCCTCCACTGACATCACAACAGCAGCTGCTCTAGGCTGGTCTGTGAATTTACGCATAGCAACTGAACCTCCTCTACAGCTGACGCAAAAGAAAGCCCGGAAAGTTCTCCTCCTTCCCAAAGCAGCACAAACTGCCCCTTGCAGTCCATAACCCATAGCTCAGAGGATCCAAAAATAATGCCAAACAGGCACCCAGCACACAGCCCTAGAACTCTGGCCACCAATATGTCTGATGCAAACAAGCAACACTTGCTTCAATTCTATGGATGAAATCCATCAAATACGGATTTGGAAATATCCTGGAGAGTTCCCTAACTGGGAATGCCTGTCCTTCCCCCCCATCTCCTTCATGGCTAACATCAACCAGCACATTGTAGGGCTTGCTGAAGGAAGAAGGCTACCTTAGTGGGGAAAAAAGGCTGAGTAACAAACTCGACATATGTGCTTGCACTGCACTGGAACAGCGTTTGTGTTGTCAATACGGCAGGGACCCGTCCTCTACATGGGGCAGTGACCGTGTCCTGTGCATGGCAGGGGTGCTCTTGGAGCGGCCCTCATAGTGTGGGTGTACCCATGGGCACATTTGCCCGTCCCCTCTGCTTCCGCCAGCTCACAAGTCAGCCTTTCCCTTGAAAATGCTCTCTGTCCAACACTGAGCTCCTGCTGCCTTTCCAAAAACCCACTGCCTTCAGCTTGTGGGAAAACTGCAAGGTCAGATTTCTCCATGGATGTGCCTTTGAAATCTCTGTCCTGCCCATGGTGGACACTACGTGGTACTGCATTTTGCAGTCATTTGCTGCACTCTCCTCGCTGGCCTGTAGGAGCTGAGTAAATGGATCCTGGTTTTCCTGAGCTAACTTCCTCTTTCCTTTTCCAGACCGCATAACTCACCGAACCACAAAGTCCACGTCTGCTTCGGACAGTTGCCAGCACCAAACAGGGCAAATACTACAAAGTGCAGGTTCTGTGGAATTCTCCTCCGTCATTTCATTCTAGACCTCCCTACAAGGTGCCACAGGAAGGAGCAAACAGGGGCCAGTTTCACCGGTGACAGGAGAAGGCAGCAGGTCAAGAACAGGAGTTGAGCCCATGGCTAGAGGAAGCCGAGGAATTTGCAAGGCGGGGGAGTGCTTGAGATGGCAGACACCTGGCAAGCTGCCTGCTCTTGTCTTGCTGCTGAAACCGGGAACTTCAGTGCTCTTGAGAACAACACTTGGGCCTAAATCCCACTGGAATCAGCATTTCTTGGAGGGACTGGTGTGGGAGATTAGGGACAGGCGATCGGAAGATATCGTGCTGTACGGGTAGACAGAACCCCTCCCTCAACACTGAGTTGTTTAGTGTCCTTGATAAGCTAAGCAACACCTAACTTGTAACGTAAGCAGACGGAGGTGATGTAGCAAACAGAGGTTTTATAACTCCATGTAATCAGTTAATAAACTGCCATTTGCCGTCCACCACATTGGTGTCTGTGAGCTGGTGGCCCGAGCAGCCTGGGTGTGGCTGCCATGTTGCTCCTGAATCAGGTCGCTATGCCTCAGCAGAGGCAGCAAGTGGTGCCGAAGCCCCGGGAGTCGCCCGGGAGATTGGGAACCGCGTGGACGGGTGAACAACGGCCGAGTGGCGGGGCCAGCTCAGCGAGGGGGATGCCCCGGGACCCGTGGGAGAAGGATGGAACCTCTCACGAAGGGGATATCTCAGATTCATAAACAGTGGGGAATTGATTGTAAAGCAAAAGATTTTACCCTCGCAGTGATGAGGCTTTTGCAACTTAGTATCATTGATCCGCCGGTGGAAATTCTCCACCCAGATATTTGGGATCAATGTACAAAAGTTCTTGCCGAGGAAACTATGTCTTCTGGGTCGGCAAAGTATCTTAAGTCATGGGGGAGGGTTGTGCAAGCTTTACAAAGGGCTTTTCAGGAAGAAGAGACCTGGAAAGCCACACAAAATTTTCTAAAATTTACACCGCAGCTTGGTGTAGGAGCTGCGATGCAAACTGTTTTAGAAGAAACTTTTTCGGAGGAAACTTTTAAAGGCGATTATCAGAGTGTAGAAAAATGCAATCTGGCAGTCAGTGACTGTGTTCAGGCTGCTGATAAAGTTGGTGCTGCCGACTGCAGAAACTTGGAGGAGCAAAATCTCCCTCCAAAGGCTTCAAGTCCAGAGTTAGCTGCTGAAGAAAAAAATCAGGAAAAATTGTTTTATGATCGATTAACTGAGGAAGCCAGGGATATTGCCAAAAATTCTGCCGGGGGGTCGCTGGTAGAAGGGGCTGAGGGGGGACCTCCACCCTATATGGCAAGAGATTGCAGTGAATCTCTGGGAGAGAACAAAAATGTAGCCAGATTGGAATGTTCGGCAGATAGCCAAGAAGCAAGAAGCAAAGAAGGTCTTTTGCATAGTGTGCCTGTTGTTAACAGAAACAAAGATAGCGCGGGCACACGCGAACAGAAGAAAAAGGGAATCAAAGCTAGTCAGAAGGCTTGCCGAAAAGCACATTCTTTTAAGGAACACAGTTTAAAAGGGGGAGGCAAGGGGTGGCTCAGCCCTGAGAGAAAGGGGCGGGGGCCAAGAGGGAAGGGACAGCCCAGCCCTGAGGGAAAGGGGTGGGTTCGAAGCCCAACCAAACGGGTCCAGAGCCCGGAAGCAGCCAGTCAGTCGACTTCCCACTCTGATTCGAACTCTAGCTCAGAGGACTGGGACAGCCGGTCCTCTGCTGCCGCCTCTGGCTCCTGCTCCGACAAAGAAGAAGTAACAGTATATAAAATCAGTAACAACAATGCTTCTACTCTGGTTGAGGGGAAGTCAGAAAAAGAACAAACTCCTCTCACAGACTGCAGGAAAATAAAAATTGCATGCGCCGATTGGGGTCCATCGGCCACACTGGCTTTTCCAGTCTGAGTCGGGGGGCAGGTGGAAACCAGAGAACATACTCCCCAGTAAATCCTAAGAATGTACAAGCAATTGTTAAAGCAATCACTGACTGAAGGATCAATTCAGCTATGGTTTCTACTCTCATTGATAGTGTTTTTGGAGGGGATGACATGCTCCCATTTGACATAAGCAAACCTGCAGATTGATTTTCGATGGAGCAGGGATGATAGTTTTTAAACAAGAGTGGGCGGACAATTGTGCAAAGCAACTAGCCTTACTAACTGGTGCAAATCAATTTAACCCTATCAGAATCTTACAGCACGCAGGCACAAGAGGAAGGCCACATCTGGCACCTCCTCCTCATTCAGTCCTTTAGCTATCTACCAAAAACCTAAGTCAGATCCTTACAATCCATTTCTTAGTGTGTTAAACGCTACCTTTTTGTCGTTGAACCAATCCAATCCAAACTTTACAAAATCATGCTGGTTATGTTATAATGCAGAACCTCCTTTTATGAGGGTGTTGCCCTTGATGTTCCTTTCGAATATTCTGCAGCAGGTAATCCAAACAACTGTAAGTGGGACACCCCCCGGAGAGAAATTACCCTGAGTCAAGTCACAGGCCGAGGCAAGTGCTTTGCAATGTAACCTTAGCAAAGCAGATGGGAAGCACTCGTGCTGAGTTCATCCAACCTAGCCAAAAGACTGATAAGTGGGCGGTCCCATTCGTATCAGGAATGTGGGTCTGTCAACAAGCTGGAATAACCCCCTGTGTGTACCTTGGTAAATTCAATAACCTTGCTGACTTTTGTGTCCAAGTTTTGATTGTTCCTAGAGTCCTGTATCACCAAGAAGAAGAAATGTATCGCTTTTAGAAGAAACCATCCAGCTCCACAAAAGAGAAGTAATAACAGGTATAACCATTGCAATGCTCCTTGGCCTAGGAGCCACTGGCACAGCCACAGGTGTTTCAGCTCTCGTGACCCAATACGAAGTTTGGGTTTTCTCAGCTGCAGATGACAATTGACGAGGACTTGTTAAGAACTGAAAAATCCATCTCCTCTCTCGAGGAATCTATCTCCTTGCTTTCAGAAGTCATCCTGCAGAACAGGTGAGGACTGGACCTCTTGCTCATGCAGAAAGGAGGCCTGTGTGCCGCCTTGAGAGAAGAACGCTGTTTTTATGCAGACCATACTGGAGTCGTGCGAGACTCCATGGCCGAACTGAGGGAAAGACTGGCCCAGAGAAAGAGAGAGAGAGAGGCCCAACAAGGATGGTTCGAGTCATGGTTCAATCAGTCCCCACAGCTAGCCACCCTTGTTTCCACCCTAATAGGCCCTCTCACCATGATACTCTTGATATTGATTCCTGGGCCTTGCATTTTGAACAAGTCAGTGTCGTTTGTTAGAAGCCATTTAGAGAAAGTCGACATCCTGTTGGTCGAATGCCTGCAATTACCATGAAGTGCACTTATTACTAACATGTTATATCACTTTTGTGTCCTATTATATTAACTTTAACAGCTTTAGCATTTTTTATAACATTTATACTTTCATAGGTTTTTCTACTTAATCATTGGCGGGGGGGAGATGTGGGAGATTAGGGACAGGCGATCGGAAGATATCGTACTGTACGGGTAGACAGAACCCCTCCCTCAACACTGAGTTGTTTAGTGTCCTTGATAAGCTAAGCAACACCTAACTTGTAACGTAAGCAGACGGAGGTGATGTAGCAAACAGAGGTTTTATAACTCCATGTAATCAGTTAATAAACTGCCATTTGCCGTCCACCACATTGGTGTCTGTGAGCTGGTGGCCTGAGCAGCCTGGGTGTGGCTGCCGTGTTGTTCCCAAATCAGGTCGCTACGCCTCAGCGGAGGCAGCAGACTGGCATTTGCTGAGGAACAGCTTATACTGCTCAACTTTTTGGCAATTAAGCCAGGCCATGTTTTAGAAAGAAGGAACCTAAGTGAGTCTTTGGCATTTCCTGGAAGGAACAAAGCCCTGTGATAGCAAGCAGCATTGCCAGGCTGCTCCCAGGGACAAAATCCCCCCAAGCTGAAGCCACCTGGTTAAAGGGGTGAATACAATTGTGTGCTACACGGACCTGCAATGGCAAGGTCCCGGACATGAAGGTGAAAGGGCACATGGTGCCCTCAGGTCCTATTTCTGCGTCTTTCTGGGAACCAGCGGAATCCTGCCTCTGCCTGTGAGGAGCTCAGCCTGGGAACTAATGCTTCCTTTCTGCTTTGGGTTCTGTCTATTTTTCTTCTGGACGGCAGCCCTTTGTAACCTCAGCCGAGCCTGCCCCCAGTCTGGCTGACTGGACACTGTCAGCAAAGCAAGCGCAGGAAGCCCGGACAGGAGGCACCGGTGCTTGAGGAGGCTTTGTGGCCTGCCAGCTCAGCGCAGGACTGGGGAGCAAAAGCCCTACATCCTGTACTCCAGGGGAAGATTGCCTTCCCCGTCAGCCTGCGCTGGAGCTGCGCATTGCCCCGGCACCGTGCATTGCCCCGCGTTGCGGACACACAGCCCCGTCTGCGGCTCGGCGCCGCTTCGCAGCTGCCCGAGGCTCTCCCCCCTCACAGAGGGGCCCCGCCCCGCCCCGGGCGCCCCCTGGCGGCTGCCCGGCCCGGCCCGCCCGCCCCACGCAGGGGCGCCCGCTTCCCATGGCGCCCCCCAGCGGCAGCCGCCCCTCACAGCAGGCACAGAGGAGGGCTCGGGCCCCGCTGCTCATCCCGTCACTTGGGTCCCCTCTTTTCTGACTGCGAAGAAGGCTTGAACGGAAGCCTTTTCCAACTGTGTCCCTCTGCTTGACGTTGTGGGGCCAAAACTCTGCCCTGAAGGTGGCCCTAGTGTGTCTATACCTGCTGGCGCAGGAAAAGGCCCCTTCGTTCTCCCACCACTCGTCATGACTGCCTCAAAAGGACCGCCCAGCTCTGGAAGGAGAAACAGCCCACGGCACAGTGGTGCCCTCCCTGCCCAGCCGGGGCTCTCTGGCAGCAGCAGCAGCAGCGCTTGCCTTGGCTTCTCACCTGGGAAGCCAGAAGCCTCTGTAAGTCTTCAGTGTCCGCATCGGTAGGAGTAAAGGGATTTTCAACTTTTCCGTATCACGGCCTTTAATCTGATGAAAGTTGAGAGCTTCAGGCAGAAGATTGCTTGCTTATTGCAGGCAGGGTGGAATATCTCATTTAGAACCAGATATAGTATTGTCTAACGGGTCTCATTAACCTATTTGAAGTCTGTTTTAAAGACTTACATTTCCATTTCGTTCAAAATTGATTCTTTCCCCTTAGGACAGCTGGGGATAGAGCTCAGCAGAAAGAAGGCTCTCTGGGCCAGGTTACTTACTCCCTGTCCCTCATGCTGCTGTCTGTCTGCAGAGCACCACAGCAGCAGCAGAGCCCCCTCTGGCTCGCTCTCTTCCTCCAGAGGCTAAAGAGGAGGCAGAGGACAGCAAACCTCCACGTGCTGTTGCTCCAGGGCCAGAGCATCCTGAACCAGTAAGTGGCAGCTTTGGTTGGTTGAGTGCAAAGCTTTGGTGCAGTGCTGAGCTGCAAGGTTCTGATCAGGCAGCGCTTGTCCTCTGTGGCTGGAGACGCTGAGGGCTGGAGTCCTGCCATGAGCTGGCTCTTCAGCCCAGCCGCTGGCACGTGGGAAATGGGATGCGGACTGTCACATGCCGAGAGTGCTCAGGCACCCCGCTCCTCTTTCCACCCGAGAGTCACTGCAGAGGAACACGTCACCTTTTGTGCAGTCACAGAAGCTCAGGGTTCTCACTTCTTGACAAATCTGTGATGCAAAGGGCCTTGTTAAGAAGGTCAAAAGCACAGGGAATGTGTTAGAATCTCTTAGAAAAAGTTACCCTTCTTACAGACAATGGTAACCAAGTCATTCCCTGCATTTCTCCTTCTCAAATTCTTTCAGTCGTCTACTCTGGCAGGTCATGCTTGTTCCGCTGCTTTGAAGGAACTGATTGTACTCTTGATTTGTACCAAAGCACAAGACGTGGAATCATCTAAACTGAAGAGAGAAACAAACTCCCTCTGCCAGACCATCTTCACGTTCTGGATCACTTTCAAGGTGCACCTTGAGGAGTTTGAATGATTATCACACAAGTCTCCCTTTCTGGCTGCAGGCTCCGGAGCTCCTTCCTCTGAGTTCACCCAGGGCTGTATTCCCCAACACTCCCTTGGTACCACCTCCTGTTTTCTCGGGTCACAATAGTCTAAATGAAAACCTAGCCAACAGCACAAGTCTCGAGTCCAGAAGGAAAATAAAGGACAAGTTGTAAAGTTCTCAAAACATTTGTCCTGATTGGCTGCAAGAGTCTCGCTGCACACACAGTGTTGAAAGCCAAGAGCAGCTGTAATTGGAGGCATATCTTGTGACAGAAGCTCAACCTAGCTCTCCAATAAAGAAAAGAGCTGAAAAGAGCAAACAAGACTGTGGAAAAGGTTCTGGGGAAACTGAACCTGCATTCCCAAGGTGAAATGGAAATGGAAAGAAAGAATCCAAGATGTTCACATGGAGGAATGCCTTGATTTACATGCTCCCCTCTTCTGTGTTGCACAAGGTCTCCATCCCTTTAATTCCAAATTCATCTCACCTCGAAGACCTATAACTTAGCAAGTTCTAGACACTCTATCATTAGCTACACACAGTTTGCCTTCCCTTGTTTTCCTCTGAAAGCAACGCTGGAAACACAAGAAACACGCAAAGGTAAGATCTTCCAGTGCAGTGCTTTGGTCGCGCGTGACTTCTAGAGACAGGGAATTGGCTCTCATAGTATTTTGCCCATATCAGGGACAGTACACAGCAGCAACAAAGGGGATCTGCGTGACATTGCGCAGAGGTTTTGCCTTGGCTAAACGTGGAGAAGTTGATGTGTTTGAACGCACTCGGGATCCAGCCTGTTCTGGTTTTCAAGCTGTGTCAATAAACCGCAGGAGAAATTAACCAGCCAGCAGTTTCTTTGCAGAGGGGACCTTTGCTCCACTGTGACAGTGCTGGATTGGCAAGGGAGGAGGAACACGGGTGAGAGCTGAGCTGCTATATTGGACTGGCATCCAAACTGTGGCAAAAAGAGCGGTTTAAGTCTTTTCTTTTAATCCTATCCATGGTCTCCCATTTTCACCTGGAAACGGCCAAGACAACACAAAGAGCCCGGGCGAGGAGAGCACAGCAGCGGGGGCAGGCCCGCCTCCTCACCCCGAGCAGTCGGGGCAGCGCTGCTGCCCCGCAGGGGCTGGATTTCTCCCTCCTCATCTGCTGCTCTGCCCTCCCACGCAGCTGGCTCTGCCTGGCACCGGCAGCCTCCTCATTCAGCACTTGCTTATGCTCCAGGGAAAAGTCCGGACAGCGCTTTGCTTGTGAGGAAGAGACGGCAGTGCGGGCTGAGGGGGCGGGTTGAGGCCCGGGGGACGCGAGCTCCCGGGGAAAGCGGCAGGGTTTCCGGAAATGAGAGTGATACGGTAGCGGAGAAGAAGTCTTGACGCCGGCACGGGAGGAAGCAAGAGCTGCCCCGTGACTCCGGCCGAGCCCAGTTCGGCCCCTGAGCGAAGCGGCCAGTGCTGCCCCGGGGCGCGGGGCTCGGCCGTGGGGAGCACGGGGCCGAGCAGGGATCGGACAAACGGGCAACCGACACACCGGCGTGCAGACAGACAACCCCGGCACTTCAGCGGCAACAGTGCTGCAGCCGCAGCAGCGACGGCAGTGCAGCAGCTGCCGCCTCCTGCACCGGGACACCAAAGCTGACAACATCCTCCTCGATCTGGCCACTGGACGGGCCAAACGGATTGACTTTGACTGTGGCACCTACCTCCAAGTCTACACACAATTTGCAGGTGAGCCCACCCAGCACATCCCGCGCCTGGTCTCGGAATCTCACGCCCAGCCTCTCATGGCCCAGCCTGGGTGTGGCACCAGAGACTCTCCCTTTTGCTGCCAATCACGGGCACACCTCTGAGCTACGGAGATCTGCCTGTCATTGACAGAAGGAAAGGAGGAAAATTCAGAAGCATCATAAGCCCTTTTCTCACTGCAAAAACACTTTTCCTCTCCCTCTCAAAGACAAAATGCAGTTCTCCTGTGCATCAATGGCAGCTTATTGCACCTGCAGAGCTGAGAAGCTTTCTTCCCCCGCTGCTGTGCTACAGGCCAATTTAGCAGCATTACCTGACATGGAGATAGAGAGAGGGACCAAAAGCAGTTGACTTTGTGTCACTTAATCACCAAGGTCAAAACTCAGCAGACACAGGTGGAGGAGAGTCATGCATTGCACTCTGTGTTTGCTGTCTTGACACACTCCTGGCTGCCACAGCCTTCCCTGATGGAGAATAATAACAACGGACAGGTCGCTCACACCCATGCAGCCCAGAGATCTGCAGGCCACCATCAGCTTTTTAAGTGACCAGTTCTGCTGGGATGGAAGCCAACCGCCAAACCCTCGCTGATTTCAGCAGCAGCAGCAACGCTTCCATCTGATCCCTAGGTCTGGGGCAGAGATGGACAAAGGACACGCTCAGCACACCGCTCCTGAAGGACACGACTTTGGAAACTACCACCAGCCGCTGTCTCTTGTTGCTTGCAGTAGGGTCATACCAGCCTGTGGCAACCCTCAATCCCACCTGGGACTGCAGATGACAGGCCCTGGCCTCCCGGAGCAGGCACAGGGTGGAACTCGCTCTCCCGATGCAGCTTCCTGATTGAAAAGGCTGCCGTGAGCAGCCACCGCCAAGGGCAGACACATGAGGCTCTTGTGCACTTGAGATGTGCCAGCTGCACAACCCTGGGTGGACACTGCAGAGCACAGGGACAACAGAAGGCAAAGTACGGGGAACAAACCCAGCCTAACACAGAGCCTTTTCATGATTGCTGAGCCCCAGAAGGCCCCTGAGCCTGGCTTCACCCACCAGTGCGTGCCTGTTGACGAAGAGCAGGTCCAGCGGGTGCCTTGCCTCCTTGGCCAGGGACCTCGCAGGCTCTTTGCTCCCCGCTCTCCTGTACTGCCAGCAGACGTGCCCACCTTCTTTGGCTCCACTTGCAGAGCCTCGTGCCTATTAGCCACGGCCACCTGGGAAGAGGGAGCAGTCACAGAGGAGATGCGCCGGCTCACCTGGGCACGAACCAAAAGCCTCTGTGTGCACAGCTGAAAAGCCTATATCTGCACAGGATGTTTTGGCCGTGCTGCTCTTCATTGCCATTTGGCTGGAAATGCAATTGCGCTTTCTTCCCCACCCAGAAGTTTGCGGCTGGGCAAAACCGGGTCAGCGGGGGGTATTCCAAAGAGAGTGCAGGTTGGAGTTGATAAAGGAAAGAGAGCGTTCCCAATTCCACAGCACACCAGAAGGCCCACAGGAGAGACTTTCCATCTTTAAGAAAGAATGGACAATTCAGGAGTGATTGTGGAGCCGTATTCCCTGAGTGACAAGGTAGGGAATCTTCCAAGAGTCTTGGGGGTTTCTAGGATTTTTATTCTGAGTCCAGGTCCAAGCTGGCATTGGAGAAAGAAATCCTGAAGTGCTGCTGGCCATCTCTTCCGCTTCCTCAATTGCTTCTCTGCAAGCTTGCTTTGTTTTCATTTGAAAAGCACCAGGGGTGGGGATTTACATAGCAGGCGGCCCACATGGTCTGTAGAAGGAATAATAGAAGTAATACCAGTCATGAGTTATAAATACAACACCAGTATGCAACCAGCATCACAGACAATCAATTTCTCTGAAGAATTTTGTCTCCAATGACTGGTGACAAGTCAGGAGTCTAAAGGGAGTCCAGGAAGCCAGCTGTTCTCATCCCATTGGCCAGACCAGCACACACCCATTCACTGGGTCAGTGGCTATGTCACAGCCTTCCGCTGCTCAGGAAACAATCCCTGCTTGTTGCCTTTACTGCATGGGGAAATTCAGGCAAAGCCCACCCACTCCCAGTTGCCCTCAAAGGCAAAAAGAATGACCCAAGAGCTCCCCGGCTGCTTCCAAGCGCCACAACAATTTCTGTAGGGAGTCCAAAATGTCTGCCTGACCCCAAAGGGAGGAGGAAGATGTGGTACAGCTTCTGCCGAGGCACACACACTATAATACACTGATGGATCGGACAAAGATGCACAGGATGTCCTCAGCAGCTTCAGGCACCTCCTTAGCAGCCTGGCAGCCAGCCCTCCCCCACAGCTCCAGCCTAACTCTGCAGGCGGCTTCCTAGGGGCCCTCCCTCCTTCCAAGAGAAAGCTCTTTGCTTCCCACTCCCTTCAGTCTTGCAATGCCATGCCTGCCTTCCTCAAATCTGTGCTCTGGTAGCCTCTCACCTGAGAGGGCCTCATGGCACCAAGGTCTCTTCAGCACTGTTTACCAAGGGCCAGCTAAGACACAATCCCACCCACTCCCCAAAGGAAAAAGTTCTCCCATTGCTCCAGCAGCTGCTGTGCCTCCAAACCCTGTTGTTCCTGCTCGCTTTCCTGGTGAGGGGAGGAAGACCCTTCCAGATGAAGTCCCAGCCAAGCTCCCCAAATACCCAGCCAAAGCTGCATGCCTCACACAACCCGCCACCTGAACCGTGTGCATTGGTAGTGACTTTGCGCCCTCCAGCAGTGCTGTCCCAAGCAGAAATGTAGAAGGAGGATCGGCAGGTGGGAGAGAAGGAGACATCACCTTCCTTTCCCGCTTTCATGGCTGCCTGCTTCCTGGCCCCTGTCTCCTCAGGACTTCTGCCTGTTGTTAGAGGCTCTATTCTCAAAGTGCTGAAGTGGTCCTTGTGGTTGAAGTGGTCCTTGTCATCTCCTCTGCTGCCTGCATTGCTTTGCTGCAAGGATGGCAGCAATCAGGCTGTCAGAAGAGGCTGAAGAGAGGCTCCGCTAATTTCAGAAATGGATGCTGCCCAACAGAAAGAAGAAACAAAAGAAACCAAATGAGAAGAGACAAAGGAAAAAGGAAGCCATTCTTTTCCAAACTGAGTTCCTAGCAGGCTGAAACTGGACTTCTCTAGTGCCCAGAAAGGCACAGACACAAGCAGCAGAGAGCAGATGAAGTCAGCTCTGGCTTGCAGGGAGGGCAGTGTCTACCTTGGCATGCCCTGCCCCTCCTGTGCTGGCTGGCATCTTCCTCCACAGCAGGGACAGCCAAGGAAGTGGCCCGCTCAGCAGCCCCCTGTCTGCCACGAAAGCTGGCAGCAAAGCTGCAGCGGTTCTCATCCCCTTGACTGGGCCCGGCAGCACACGGGGCTGGCACAAATCCTGCTCAGCTGTCCCTGGTTGGCTGGCAGAAAGCTCGAGGAGTGGGGCAGGAGGGACAGGCTGGGTGCCTTCTGAGGCTGACACTCAGCTCCCCACAGCCCCTGCCTTCCCACAGAGCAATCTAGGATGGCTTGGCAGGGACTGTTTCACTGTGTTCTTCAAGGCCCACCGCTGGCCTCTGTCCCCTGCACTGCAATACTCCCGTTCCTTTGCTTCCGGGTAAACCTGAATGCACCACGCACAACTGCAAAAAGGGGCCTCAGAAATGATGAGAGGTTGGGAGCTTTCCTCTGAGGACTGGCTGCGAGAGTTGGCCTTGTTTAGCCCAGAGAAGGGCAGGCCTCAAGGAGACCTTTCACTATTTGAAAGGGCTTAGAAGAAAGATGCGGACGCATCTCTTAGCAGGGCCAATTGCAAGAGGACAGCGGGAATGGTTTTAAGCTAAAAGAGGGTCGATTCAGATTGGCTCTAAGGCAGGAACTGTTTACCAGGGAGGTGCTGAAATACTGGCACATGCTGCCCCGAGAGCTGCGAGGTGCTGCACCCTGGCAATCTGATCTGCTTGAGGATGTCCTTGCCAGTGGCACGGGGATTGGACTAGGTGACCTTCACTGGTCCCTTCCAACCTCAACCAGTCTTGGATCCTACTTGGTTTTCATTTGAAAAGCACCCAGAGCAGAGATTACTACAGGGGGGCCCATCTCACGCCCTGGAGTGTGGCCCAGGAGCAAACCCTGACAGGCAAGAGCTGTTGGGCCTGCAGCTGCTTTGCCTTGTACCTGCAGAAGTTCCTTGGCAGAGCCTCGCCTGTCCACATCCATCTGCAGGCAGCAGCGCAGAAAGTCACAGAAGACAGAGGGTAGCCCGAGCTTGCGCACATCTGGTGCCCCTCGTGTGCCTATCACATGGATGGCCTGAAGGAAAAGGCAACATGAGGCTCTTCCTGATTCCTCCATGTCCTGAAGTGCTCACCTAGACCCCATCTTTTAAGCGCCGGTCTGCAGTGGCCATTTCTTGCCTAGCGGATGGTTAGAGATGAGCCTGCACTCCCAAAAGAAAAAAGGCCCGAGTGCAGCCCCAGCTCTTCAACCCACAAGGAGCCTTGCCTTGACAGCTGACGTGAGCGCCAGGGACATTTTTAGAAGTGGGCCTTGGTGGAACCAGTGCAAGCTGTGGGAGCGGGGTTTTGTGTAATGGGGACGGAGCAGGAGGACACCGGTATCTGAGCGTATTTGCACCTCACCCTGTCACTGGGTAGCCACGTGTAAGGAGGCTCTCCTTTGACCATTTCTATTCCCACAATGCCAAGGGACCAGGTGTCCACTTTGGGGCCGTATGGCTGTCTTCTCGCAACCTCGGGTGCCATCCAGCAACTGGTCCCGACCATCGACCTTGGTTTCCTGTGCTCAGGGATGAGCAGAGCACAGAGGCCAAAATCAGCTGAGGAGAAAAACAAACACTGCTTCAAGTAGGAGACCCAGGAAAAGAGTTCCTCACTCTAAGTCTCAGAATGCAGTACTGAATCTAGCTGGAAAAGCAGCTGTGCTCTCTTTCCTCAGGGCTGCAGCCAAGCAAATTGGGAATTGTCCACTTAACAAACCTGACACGATTCACACCGTGGCTTCTCCTCATTCATACGAAGGTTTACGCTGTAACTCTCCCATTGCAAGGAACACACACAAATCAAAGTTACTCTTGACACCTTGCTCCTCTCTAGACCTCTCAGCACCTTACAGCTGCACCCTGAGCTTGCAGGCGTGCTCCGTGCACTCTCGCCAGCACCGCTGCTGAGCACCTGGCAGCCACCCAAAAGCAGCCCCACCCCAGCTCCCCGGAGCGCTGCGCCTGACCAAGAACACCCACCCAGCTTGATGGCACCGTCCCGGCCCAGAAGGATGTTGTCGCCTTTGATGTCTCTGTGGATCACCTGGTTGGCATGAAGGAAAGCCAGGCCTTGCAGGCACTGAGAGAGAAAAAAGAAACAGGAGGCCAAAAGTTAGCCTGATCTGATTTCATCACACATAAAAGGAAACTTCTCATGAAGATTCACAGCTCTCACAGGAACAGTGAATGCTGGCAAGAGGAAGAGCTTGCTGCTGCAACCTGAGGAGAGCAGGGTCTTTCCAAGGGAAGACATATTTGTTTCTGAGGGGGAAACATCAGTCATTGCAGGAGACTGTCCCCTGCAAAGCCAGTCAGAATGACCGCTGCTGCAGCGGATGTGCTCTCCCCATCTCGAGGACAAACAAGGCTTTTGCAAAAGAGGGAAAGACCCTGGCTTGGGTACCAAGGGGATGGCCGTCGGGCGGGAGACTGGAGGACAAGGGTTCTGTGGCTGCCTTGACAGCAGACGTGGAAGTAGCTCATTTGTCAGTTTTCAGCAGCCAGCACCATGGTGGGTGCCATGCCTTCCCTTGAAGCCGAGACCTGTGAGACATGAGTCTCTCTTTGGCTTTGCCATTGGTTTAAAACTTGGACCACGGCACCTCTGCACTTCCAGGCAAAGGCGGCAATGCAGAAAGGTTCAGAGCAAAGGTTCAGAGCGGCAGAGTGAGGAACAGAAAATAAAAATGAAGAAGAGACAGAGAGTTCAACAACGGTAGTAGGTAAGAGCAAAGAACAGCCTATAATAAGGGCAGGGACACTGGCAGGCAGTTCAGGCCAGATGCTCTTTCTTCTCTGAAGCATAAGAGCAAAACAGAAAGAAGGCTCTGAACATGGAATCACTCCATGTGAAAGCAGAGCTTTCAAAGAACAAGCCTGTCCAAGCCATCCCAAGCACAAGCAGGATCCCTTACCTCCCGACAGACTGTTGCTATGTGTCCTACACGCATCCTTTTCCTGCTGACCACATCAGCTACAGAGCCTCCGTCCATGTATTCCAACACCAGCAGGACAGCCTCGTTGACAAGGTAGCTGGAAGAGGAAAACAACAGCGTGGAGTCGAACGTGCACAGCTAAATTGCTGCACCAAAGAAAAGCCTACAGCTGAGTTTTGCTTCCGGGTCCCTGGTAAATGAAGATGGAATAAAATGAAGACACACTCCACCTAGGCTATCCAGTGCTTGCAATCTGTGCCGTCTAAATGGCGAAGGCAAATCCGCAGAAAAGGAGACGGCTTAGGTGGCAAGCTAGGGAAAAAGGCAGGGAAGCGGACATGTCGCAGTAACAGCTTCATCATCTCCATAGACAAATTGTACCATTTACTCCAGCAACAAGGAGACACAGTGTTCAGAGCTTTTACCTAGGGCAGGCGGGTGTGCAGTACTGCGGACACCCTTTGGAAAACCTTGCATAAGGGACAGTCACAACCAGGAAAAACAATTTCCAACCTGGCAAATTATTTCTTTCCTAGCCTGGTCTCTTGGCATGCAAAGCAATGGAAAAGAGTGGGAGCAGTGCAAGGGAAATCATGGCTGTGATGCTTCCTCAGCACTTCTCCTCTGATCCTTGGAAAAATTCATGCCCCAAAACAGCAAAAGAACACGCAGAGAGTGAACATCCAGGCTTAGTCAGAGAGCCAGGTTTCTGAGAGCATACTCCAAGCTATTTATGCCAGGAACCATACATGGGGACCAAATGCAGTCTTCTCCCATGCATCGTAGAGGAGTGCATTGATGTCAATAGAAAGATCCATTTTCTGCCAGTGAGGAAAGAGCTTTCAAACCTTTGCCTTGCAAGTCTGCAAATAAACATTCCCAGAAAAATACCAGGACGTCTTACCTCTCTAGGTAGGTGACAATATTTGGGTTCTTAAATTTATCCATGACCATGATTTCTTTCAGCACATCCTTGCAGCCCTGCTGCTGGAGATCAAGGTGCTTTATGGCCACCTACAACGATGTTGAAAGCCATTAGGAGCAGACATTACAGGAGCCTCTTATCTCCGTGCGCTTGGGGGCCTGGACGCCTTGTCACCTTGACAGAAAGGGACTCTAAACCATCTACCACCAAGCGCTAGCAACACTCTCTGCACCCGCAGATTTCTCAAACAGACTTTGTTTCTCACCATTACTATTACCATTCACACACGCTTTGCAAGCCAAAAGCAATTTTGCGGCTTTGAAAATAAGTTGAAACTGCAGAAAATACGTTAGCATTTCTAGGGGCTTTGACCAGCGTTTCAGAAACTGCTGCCATTCTTGATTGTGCGCCCAAGGAAATACACACGTACACTACGGACAAAATGCTATCCAAAAAAACCCACCAAAAAACCCAAGACAGCTCAAAGTAAAGTTACAATCCTAGCACATCCTTACTCCTTCTGTTTGGATTTTTGCATCTTTGAAGAACATTCTTGATCACGGTTTACGCTTGTTGTAATTATGTAGTGGGTTTAAAAATGAAGACTCTTTTCTGTGCTACACTGTGGATACACCCCAGGTTCTAAGTGGGGTTTAGGGCTTTTGGATGCCTTGTAGAGCTCCCTCCAAGTGTAGTTCCCGAGTGCAGCACTGCAGGTGGATAAGGAACTACCAGGAAGACGGAGCAGTATTTGCTGAGAGCAGATGAGGGCTGTTGCCGTCAGCTAGTCTAGGCATATTTAGCCAGTAGGCCCAAGCTAGGGTGTCCTTCTCGGAAAGACACCGCTGCCATCCTTGCATTCATTCGACTAGGTAGGAAGGACAAAGTCTGTCCAAGATGCATTTTGCAGCCTGCCTCTAGGCAGGCTGCTTCTGTGGGACGGCCTTTGCAGCAAAGACGGGCGGCCCAAAGCTCCAGCCACAGATCACATCACAGGGAAAACCACTCAAGAGCTGCAAAATCTGCACGGGCTGTTGGCACTTACCGCGCGTCCTGTGGCAGCATCGAAGGCCTTATAAACGGTTCCAAAACCCCTAGAAACAGAAGGGCGGCAAGAACAGAGAAGCCGTTCAGTGCTGAGAAGCAAAAGGCAGCCCAGGCAGGAGCTCTCTTCTGCTTGAAGTGTCTCTAAAACACCGGGCTTCATCTACTTCTTCAGCCAATGGCACGGCAGCCCAGCAGCCCTCTGCTGTGCAGTGTGTGCAAGGGAAAAGCTGGGTCCAACAGGAGGAAAAAGGGCTGCTACAAGTCCCAAATGTACACACTAGATTATGGATGGGGGGGCTCTTCTTTGCCTTTTCCTTTTTCCTTTTGGTGTCTGTGCCTGTGGTGTGCCTTTCCAGGCCACGAAGCACACAGTCCTGCTGGGCCTTCTCACTGCTCTCTTGATTCTAACTGCCAAACTCAGGCAACACCACACAGCCTTTTGTATTGTCCTGACCACTGAATATTGTTTGCAGCAAGATGCTGGAAAGAAAACAGCTGTTATCTGACAGCTATCAGGTGGGAAGCTGGTCCCTCAGGTTTTTCTTCCTTCATCAGTGCGGCCGTATTACTCTGACACATACAAAACCATGTTTCCCGGGAAAACAAGCAAACTGGTGCCACACGCGTGAGGGACAGGAGGGCTTCCAGGCGCTGCTCCTTGTGGCAGGCAAGACATTGTCAGCATCCAGTTATCTTTGATGGTGCCTTGCGATCAGTACTGAGACGGTGATCAGTCCTAAAGCCAGGCTCTGAAGACGCTTGCAGCCGGCCTGACTTCCCACTTGACATCGCACCACCAAAATACCTGGCCCACAGCTCTGTAGAAGAAAGTGCGGCTGCACTCACCCACTGCCAATACGCTTCCGTCCAGTGTATTTCTTTTCTGGATCTCCCGCTCTCACAACTCTCCCTGAAAGAAAGAAAATGCAAAGAAGCAAACTTCAAAACAGAGATACCAGCTTCCAGGAGCTCTGAAACTCAGCTCCGCTCTCTGGGGCTCTGAGCCATTTATGGTCGGTTGGCTAAGGGGAACATCAACAGGAACAACAACAGCAGCCCCCGCAAGACAGGTAGCTCTGTAGCACACACGGCCTGCACGGAGTCTGACTCGCCACACTCCTTTGCAGGGTTACCTTGAGAGGAAACTAAGCCCGTGGAGAAACCCTCAGAGAAGACAGAGATCAGAAAAGAACAGGCACCGAGGCAAGTGGTTGTCATCTACAAACGGGAAGGAGGGCTGAAAAACCGTGAGCCTTCATTTTCTTGGGCATAAACACTCCTTGGTGAGATTCAACAAAAGTTGAAGGCTTCCAAAGATGAAATGCACTCTGGGATCTGGGGTGAATCTTTATCAACAACTACTTTTTGCAGAGCAGGAAGAATATTGCCAAGTGCATTCCAGGACAGGAGGGGACCTTCTCTACCTCTCAGCAGTTTGCCTAAAGAATGCCTTGCCGTGTTTAGAGAACAGCAGCTCATGCTGTAACCTAGAGCAAAGGCTGTAAGAATTAGGACCCTCTGCATTTATGAGCAGGCTAAATTCTGAAGACCATTTTACCCCTTTCCCCTTTAGTGAAGAACTACAACTCCTTGTCTTCAGCCTGGCCTGCAGCAGTCACTAGCACTGGACTCGGCCTCTTGAACATCTTCCCAGATGGGCACAGCCGAGACGGGTAACTTGGACAGCGCCGCTCCTCAGGCGCCAACGTGCCACAGACAGCTGCCCAAACGAGATGCTGATCCTTTCACGAGTCCAGACAAAGCTGCAGCAACGGAGCGACAGCTGAAACCTCCCTCCTAAGGAAGGCTCCAGCCTCTGCAGTCGCATCAGCTGTCAGCGGCAGGGCAGGTATGACAAAAAGCTTGGCAAAGCCCACAAATGGCCACTGACAACCACTGTGAAGAAGCCGGAGCCAGACCAAGCCCCATTACAAGCTGTGGATACCCCTCACAACACAAGGTGACGGTCTTTGAGTTCAGACCCACGGAGGAGTAGATCAATCCACCCTTTGTCCCAACAGCCGATGGCAGACACTAAATAAACTGGGCTCCGTTGTGTACCTGACCGGATATTCTCTGACGGCACTGCACTGCCAGCTAGGACCAGCTGCAAGAAGCAGCTCTGTTGCTTGTACTGCAGAGTCACCAAGGCCTGGGTGTGCTCTCCTAGAGTATGACCGGTGCAGGGATTCAGGCCAATGCTTAGTATTCCAAGAGCATTTACCGGCTGGGCATTAGCCGTGACAAAGGGCTCGGTCCCAGAGGAAGACGCAGCAGAGGGGCTGCAGGCTTCCTCCTGAGCATTGTCGGCAGGGCAGTTTTGTCTGACCATGCCACATAGATGTGTCTTTTCAAGAGGTGTCTGATGTTCTTTTCAAGGAGGTTGGGCGAACCAAAAAGGAGGATTCTTATCAAAACCAACTGTAGAAGGAATAGTAGAAGTCCTGCCAGTCATAAGAACAACACCGGTCTGAAACCAGCCAATCAATTTCTCGGCAGTATTTTGTCTCCAATGACTGGTGACAAGTCAGGGGTCTAAAGGGAGTCCAGGAAGCCAACTGTTCTGATCACATTGGCCAGACTAGCACACACACACTGGGTCATTTGCTAGGTCACAGCCTCCTGCTGCTTGGGAAACAATCCCCGCTTTTTGCCTATACTGCTCGGGGAAGCTCGGGCAAAACCCACCCACTCTAAGCTGGCCTCAAAAGCAAAAGGAATGCCCAAAGTGCTCCCTGAATTTCTCCAAGCCCCACAACGGCTTCTCTAGGGAGTTCAAAATGTCTGTCTGACACCAGAGTGAGGAGGAAGACGTGGTACAGCTCGTGCCGAGGCACACACGCAGCACTCTGCTCCAGCGCACAAGAAATCCACAGGACGTACTCAGCAGCTCCAGGCACTGCTTTTCTCTCTCCTGGCTTGAGCGGGACGAACTGCTCGTGCTCGAGTTCTCAGGCTGCGGAGAGGAGGCTTCTTTGGAGGATGCTGCTGCAGCGGCAGAGCCTGTGTTCACCTGGGACAAGAAATTGGTTGGTGTCAGAAAGGTGGCTGGCAGAGATGGCCCAGACCATGCATTTTGAAGGCAAGCCCTTAGGAAGAGAACAGGTGTTAGGCTGCAAGCTGAGCATGACTGTGAAAAGGAAAGAGCAGCTTTAAAGTTCACCCTCTTCTGAGGACTGCAGTTACCATGGACAGGGACAGCTTGCTCAGCATCCGCGCGGGTCGCCTTGTTCACCTGAGCCAACCCCTCAAAATACAAAGCGAGCACTTTGTGGCCAGCAGAAATACATGCAGGTGATGGCTGGCCCACTGGGCAAAGCACGAGCCCTGCTGCCCAGGGCAGCCGCTGAGATTCAGCTGCCCAGCAAGTGTCCTTGTGAGCAGCTGCGATAGAGACCACAGAGCATGGCAGTCAGAGGCATTGCCCCCATCCACCTGCTGCTCTGCAGGGGAAAGGTGAGAAGAGGAGAGACCACTTGCTGCATGGCTGCAGTGCCTACTGCTCTTTCACTCACCTGCTTTTGTTCAGCCAGCCTGTACTGCAGCTGCATCTTCTGCATCCTTTCCATTTCTTCTTTGCGCCTCTTCTCCATTGCCTTCATCTTCCTCTGAGCTTCCTGCAGCTTGTCCTTGAAATTGTTTCAAGAAAAATCTGACTAGCGCCTGCCATCAGACTCAGATTTCCTCTTTTCCAGTCTCATAAGCACTTCCATGCAGCCACTTCCTTCTGCTTCTCTACCCAGCTTTATCCCTTCCATCCTTGCTCTTCCTCCCGGCGCTCACCGCTGGAGCCTTCCAGGCTCAGAAGCACTTCCAGTGCCTGCGGTAGTCCTTGCCTCCCCTTTCCTGAGAGCCATAGTCCGTGCCTCCATTACTGCCCTTTCCTCTGCTACCTGGCTAGTCAGGGTCACCTGCCCATTCTCCCGCTCCTCATGCAGCTCCTGCCTCAGCTGCTCTACCTGCTCCTGGCCTTGCCTTCCATCTCCCTGCAGCTGGCACACCTTGGCCAATACACCAATCCTCTGGCACTGGAGCTGCGCAGAAATTAAGACCAGACAGCTTTAAACGTCCCACACGCCACTTGTGTGACACCCAAGATTGCTGAGGTCACACTGGCCAAAAGCATTTTGTCCTCCTTCTTGTGTTTGCCAAGGGCCAGCTAAGACACAATCCCACCCAGATGGACAGTGTCCAGAGAAGCAGTGCCCATAAGGAGCCCAGAGGAGGCCAAAACAACACACAATCTCTTTTCACACTCTGTGCCTCTTGACTGGCTCTGCTTCGTATCGTTTCTTATTCAGCTGGCATGATGACAACTTCCTGCTTCATCTCAAGCAGCCTTTTCTCCTGTTCCCTCTGTACCTCTGCCAGGACGTTTTCCTGTTGCTCCAGTTGCTCCTGCGCCTCCAAACGCTGTTCTTCCACCTGCCTCTCCTGATGAGGGGAAGAGACACAGCCAGGTGAAGTCCTAGCTAGGCTCTCCAAGGATAAAAATGGGAGCCTCATCCCTTCCACAACCCCGCTACCCAAAGAGTTTGCAGCAGCGGCTTTGTGCCCTGCAGCGCTCCCGTCCTGACCAGAAACTTAGGAGGAGGGTCAGCAGGCAGAAGGAGAGGAGATGCCACCTTCCTTCCCTGCTCTGCTGGCTGCCTGTTTCCTGACCCCTCTCTCCTCAGGATTTCTGCCTGTTCTCTGAGCTCTCTTCTCAAAGTTCCTCTGCCTTTTGATCAAGGAGAAGCTACAGGTGGACTGCAGGATGAGGAGGAGGCCAGCAACCCAATGCCCTAGTCACAAGACAGGCCACCAGCCGGAATACCAGCAACACGGGGCCTGTTGCCCATGCTTCAAGCCCAAAGGGAAGACCTCTGTCCAGCACGGAAGGACTGAAAGCAAGGCACCCCGTTGCTGGCACTGCAGTAGCCAGCAAGGTCAGCAGCAGAAGTCTTCTGCATGGCACGAGGCTGTGGGGAAGATCCTGCCCCTTCACTGCCGTGCTTTGGGTGGCGACCACCCAGCCTCCTGGGAAACTTGGCTTATGCCCATCCTGAATCTGTGGCTGCGTGTCCTGTCCCAGCACCCTGCTCGGGGTCCTCACAGGCCTGCAAGTGGGAGCCCTTGAAGCGTGCTGCTGCCTGGCCCAGCAACGTGCAGCCTACAGCAGATGTTTGCAGCCATGTCCCATACTCAGGCTGCTATTCTGCTAAGCCAGCCCACCCAGCTTGCCTGAAAACTTCAGGTACACCTTGTTTCTTACCAATTTTTCCCGGAGCTTCCTTTTTGACACTTCCTGAGCAGATTGCCGGAGTCGGAGAGCCTTGATGTACTGCTCTTCTGCCCAGCGGAGCTGTTGAGCCATTTCTTTGCATTGCTGCTTGCTGAGAGATCTTATGGCTTGCAGCTCATGACGAAGGCCCCTCACATCCTCTGCAAACGTGACAAGTGGCAACAGTCAGAGACGACACAAGCAGAGCACTCTCCTGACCTTAAGCCCTTTCAGTTTCACAGGCAAGGAGGGACCTGCCCCCAGCTCCTGCACTCCTCAGAAGCCCCGCAGGTAGAGCTGGCCAGGGAGCAACTGCACTAGGCAGGGCAATCACCAGAAACAAAGCGCACGGGGCTCTCACCGAGTATCACCTCCTTGGCCTGCGTGGCTGTGTGAACTTGGCCTTCCAGACGGCTCCTGGCCATCTCCAGCTCTGATAAGTGCCGCTGAGCCTCCAGCAGGCTCCTTTGCAAGCTCTCCTTCTCTGACCTGCAAGTTGGGAAGATGAAGAGAAATTGTTTCTGGCCCCCACGGGCACTTTTTCCAGGACCATGTGCCTTAAGGTCGCTACACCTGAGTATGGGTACAGCAAGACTACTTGTACCACTTAAAATAGCAAAGCAGGCCCCTCCAGGGCAGCCTTTCCTCATGACCTCACCCAGCACCGAAAGCCCAGCTGCGTTTGAGCTCAGCAGTCAAAGCTCAAATTGCTGTTGCCTGACGTACCCCACACGGGTGGCTGTGCCCGCAAAGTCTCTGCCACTGAGCAAAAGCCCAGCCTCTGCTCACAGCCCTGAGCTCATCAGCAGCACTTCCTCTGCTGTGCAACAGAACACACTGTTCTCCTGGCTGACTTGTCAATGTTTAATGCTATTGCCAGTGTACGTAGAGGTTCTTTGTTTTCCAGACGCTCTCCAAGTAAAAGGGACTAAAGGAACGCACCGAACTGACGCATGAACGCTCCGGCTCCTAGCAGCAGGAGTAGGAAGCCAGAACTAGGATTTTATCTGAACAAGAACTATCTCGGAGGAGGGACAGGCATCCTGCCATTTAAATTACTGGAAGTTCATGGACAGGAACACTTGGTACCTTTAGTTATGGCCAACTAAGCCAGCAGCGCACACATGTCTGGGCCCTCTTTAAAAAGGAAGAGGGACCAGCCAAAGGGACCTTGACAGAAGTGAGTGGACAAGTGAGCAAGCATCAGTGCTCAGCAAGAATCCCCAGACACTGTCAAGAAGTCACAAGACCTTTCCCTTCTGCTACTGCTGCTGCTGCTTGCAAGCAGCTCTAGGTCCTGCACCGTACTTCACCGGAGTCAACTCACAAGGGCTCTCAAGATTTTCAGCACCACCCTCCAGCTTCACCCCAAGCGTCAGCATCCTACTCACAACACTGACATATCGGAGCCTTGAATTCTGCAAATACCAGGTCAAACGACTTGGCAAGGAAAGATTGATGTTCCGGTGCAGCAAAGGAGAAACCAAAACTAGAGGGAAACACCCAGTTTCAGCAAACATCTGCATGGTTTCCCTGGGACTCAATCCAGTGCCAAGTTGCACTTGTCACAGGAATGTGCAAAGGGTCCCAAGCAGGCGCCCAAAAAGAGCTTTGAGAGCTTGAGCTGTCAGAAATGTAACGCTCAGGTGACAGTATCCGTTTCTTTTTTCTCATGTCTCCTCACTTCTCTGTCTGAGAAACATCTGGAGAGCACGCAGGAGGCAATAGATCCTGACGTAATGCTTCCCACCGTGGTAATTACAGACCTTCAGTAATGTCCTGCCCAGGGCCTCCTCACTGCCTTTACCTGGCCTCTGCCAGCTGCTCTGAAAGTCTTTGCACGTTCCTCTCCGTGGCTGCCAGTCGGGCTCCCAGGGCTGCGTTCTCTTGTGCCAGCGCCGCTTTCTCTCTGCACACCTGGGACAGCGTGTGCCCTTGGCGAGAGAACTCCTGGAACAGCCTCTCCAGACCCCTCCTGTGAGCTGGCCGCTGTGGGCGGCAAACCTGGAAGCAAGGGGGCCGCCATTACTCAAGAGGAACAGCAACAACACCATCTCGGTCTTAGCTTGCTGCCAGAAGCAGCATTTCAGGTGGTCTTGCTAGGGGCAGCCCCCTCTCCCACAAGTGCTGCCTAGGAATAAGGGGAGCGTACCTTTGGCACTGCCAGAGGAACCTCTCCCTTCAGCAGGTCCCTCTGAGGCTGCAGTTCCTCTGCTGTCTCTGCTGACATTTCAAATGGCCTCTCCAGTGAGGAGTGGCGCTTTGTCTCGAGTGCAGCCAACTGCTTCCCTCTGTGACAAGGGGACAGACAAACAAGCCTTTACTAGCAACACAGCCTCCTTGCAAAACCAGGACTACCTACGATGTCCCACACAGAGCAGCCTCGGGGGCTTCCACCAGCCTTCTAGTTCCACCTCAAGAGAATGCTGGAATTCCCTCCCTAGACCAGCCTGTCTCTTTGTCATTCGTGCAGCTGAAAGAGTCTGTACCAGTGAGAAAGTAAAACAAGCTTCCAGAAACCACACACCATTTCCAGAAAGCTCAGGTGCTTCCAGACAGCTTAGCAGCTTCCTGCCTGCTAGGTCTTATGCTTCTCTCTGGTACAGTGGATGCCGGACTTGCAAAAGACTCTCTTCTTTGCCTAAGAGAGGCTTAGCAAGTTCAGATGTGTACTCTCACAACTACTCTTGCTTGCATTAGTGAAACAAGGAAAGAGCCTGCAAGCTCTAGCTTGGGGAAGAGATGGGTACAAATTTCCAGTCCAATAATCAAAGATGGTTTAGGCTGGCAGGAGAGCCCAGGAAGCCTCTAGCCCAGTGTTCAGCTCCAAGCCCTTGGGGTCAGCTATGGCATCTGGACAGGCTGCTCAAGACTCTATCCAGCTGGGGCTCCCAAATTTCCAGGGTTGGAATCTGCACAAGCTCTCTGAGGGCACTTGTTCTGCTCCATGATTGCCTTTGCAGTTCAATGCTTTGCTGTCTTTAAGGCCAGCCTGAACCTCCCTTGCTTTTCCTGTGGCCCAGTTCAGAGTACTTTTTGTCAAGGTTCAGGAAGCGAGTCCCAGGAGGCAGCTCTGCTGTAGGTCAGTTGGCAGACAAACCTGCCCACGGGCTGCCTTCCCCTGTCTGTGCTGAGCAAGTCAAATGATGAGAAGGCAATTCTTGTGCTCTTTGACACTGGGCCTCTAAAGCCCAGCAATGCCCACCCTGCCCAGAGAAAGTGAGAAAGCTTAGCACACACCTCAACTCGCGGGCTCTGCGCACTCTATCCGTGCTCAGCTGCCGCACCGCCTCTCCTGCCGGGGCCAAGGAGTCCTGACTGGCATGAAGCTCTCCTGCCACGGCCTGCAAGGAGTGGGTAGGCAAAAAGCACAAACAAGCAGTAAGCAGCAGGCAAGCTGGCTCCTGAGAGCTGGGAGAAGCAGCAAGCAGAGACGCAGCTCACCTGAAGACAAAAGCTGGTGTGTGCGGGTGTTGATGTAGGTAACCAACTAACCCTTGGCTTGCTGTGTAAGTGTCTGAGCAGAAGCAGGGAACGTTTCCCTGCTCAGCTGTGGTCAACTGGCCCCCCCTCAGGATTTCAGGTCTTAGAAAGCAGCCGATAAGGACTGCACTCTGACCCTTCAGAGACAGACCTTGTCTCTGCCCTGCAGAGCTGCTCAAGATTTGCTTCTCAGCCAACTTGAGTCATGTCAAGGTTAAGGCTGTAGTGGAAGCAGTGACTGTAGCTACCTAGATAGGGTGTGCAGAGGGGCAGGTCCCTGCAGGCAAGGGTGCCTCCTCGGTACCCCACAAGGCTGTGAAGTGAGCCTTGGGACCGCTCTCCCTGCTGACCACAGGGAGCCCTGCTCAGGCACTTTGCACAAAGGGGCTCACTTTCACCCCAGCAGCACTAAAGGACATCCTGCTACTGCTTATCTGACCCCGAGGCAAGGTCACAGTCAGAATGTGTCAGAATGCCACAAAAATGATGCCTGCATGCGACAGTCCGCATCCCATTTCCCACGTGCCAGCAGCTGGGCTGAAGAGCCAGCTCATGGCAGGACTCCAGCCCTCAGCGTCTCCAGCCACAGAGGGCAAGCGCTGCCTGATCAGAAACTTGCAGCTCTGCACTGCACCAAAGCTTTGCACTCAACCAACCAAAGCTGCCACTTACTGGTTCAGGATGCTCCGGCCCTGGAGCGACAGCACGTGGAGGTTTGCTGTCCTCTGCCTCCTCTTTAGCCTCTGGAGGAAGAGAGCGAGCCAGAGGGGGCTCTGCTGCTGCTGTGGTGCTCTGCAGACAGACAGCAGCATGAGGGACAGGGAGTAAGTAACCTGGCCCAGAGAGCCTTCTTTCTGCTGAGCTCTATCCCCAGCTGTCCTAAGGAGAAGTCATGAATTTGGATGCAAGTGGTATCCTCAGTCATTAAAACTCAATTCAAGCGGGCTGATGAGACTAATGTTTGGACGGGACTGCACGTGTTTCCGAAGGAGATATTTCAGCCTGGCTACAATCAGCACGCAGCCTCCTGTCTGCAGAACTTGGCTTTCATTAGTTAAAACCTCTTCATTGGAAAAGGAGGAATCTGATGGAATCCTTTTGGTAGTGCCCATGGAGACACTGAGGTGCGCTTCCTTTCAGCCTGCCAGGCTGCCACTCAACTACAAGAGGCCAAGCCCACAGCTTGCTCCACAATCCTCAGACACCTCAGGAGCATCAAGAGCACCAGTGCCACTCACCAAAACGTAGTCTTGACTCCTCCCATGTCTGAGGCGACCTGCCAAAGGCAAGGGAAAATAATGAACCAGGTGCTGTTACAAAACTGTCTGCGCTAAGGAATCCCTCAGAACAAGTCCACCCAAGCAGAGAGCCTTTTTCTCTCACAACAACCCTCCCGGAGCAACAGATCTTTAGCACAGCAAGCAAAACTGCAGACCTGTAGCCTAGGTACCTGTGTCTACCCTTTGCTCAGCTTTGCCACTAAGGAACTAGAAACCTGGCCGAGAAAATGCAAATTGTTCCTCAGTAGTCAGTGCCTACATTGTAGCTCATTGTCCACCCTACAGCTAAAGCAGCTTTTTTCTCATCTCTTTTCTGGACTTCCTTTTTCTTTTTGTAAATGGCATGCAGCATGTCCCACACGGTTGCCGCCAACAATTCCCCAGAAAAGCTTTCCCCAAACCCCTCTTAGGGCTTGCAGTTCTCTTCAGACACAGCACAGGCCCAGCTGCGGGCCTCAGGAGCACACACAAACTGCTCGGCAGTTTGCCCTTCAGCGCAAAGCCAAACGCTCTCGCAGCACACGGAGAGGGTCCAGTTAGACAGGTACATCCTTTAAGGATGGAATGCAGAAAAAAGCTGCTTCCCCTCAGTTCTGGAGAGAACCACACCGTTTTTAGAAGGATGCCTCCAAAGCTCTCCCAGTCTGCGTTTTGGAAGTTGTCCACACCCTGCTGGGCAAGAGGCACTCCCTTTTTAGCAGGAGCTGTTGGCAGAAGCTTTACCAAACCTATGGCATCTTTATGGCACTTTTGTTTCAGTCTGCTGCAAGAAAGAAAAATCTTTGACTTACGTCTCAGACCGTTAAAAATTCCGGGGGGTGACACCGTTGAAAAAGCCCTGCCGACTGCTCGACGGATGCGTTGCATGGTTTCAGCAGGGCTGCTTGAGTCCGTGGGCCGAAAATAAAAAATGGAATAAAACCCCACTTGCACAAGTCCCCGGACTGTGCAAGGAAAAGAGGGGGGGAAAAAAAAGAAAAAAAAAAACAAAAAGAAGAAAAGAGAAGACACCTGTATGTGTCTGCACACCCTACAACCGCAGGGGAAACAAAAGGATGCCTACACAAGTCCGCAGACTCGTGCAACAGCAGGCAAAAGAATACAGAATCCCTTGTCGGGGCACAGACTGTTGCTTGAGAACACCTCAATTCGGGATCCTCTTGCAACGAGCACGCCAAGAGCAGCTCTGGATGCTGAGGCCTTGCGTGCACTAGGGCAACCTCCTGTGGACAATGCTGTGACGTGGCAGCCCTCCACTGACATCACAACAGCAGCTGCTCTAGGCTGGTCTGTGAATTTACGCATAGCAACTGAACCTCCTCTACAGCTGACGCAAAAGAAAGCCCGGAAAGTACTCCTCCTTCCCAAAGCAGCACAAACTGCCCCTTGCAGTCCATAACCCATAGCTCAGAGGATCCAAAAATAATGCCAAACAGGCACCCAGCACACAGCCCTAGAACTCTGGCCACCAATATGTCTGATGCAAACAAGCAACACTTGCTTCAATTCTATGGATGAAATCCGTCAAATACGGATTTGGAAATATCCTGGAGAGTTCCCTAACTGGGAATGCCTGTCCTTCCCCCCCATCTCCTTCATGGCTAACATCAACCAGCACGTTGTAGGGCTTGCTGAAGGAAGAAGGCTACCTTAGTGGGGAAAAAAGGCTGAGTAACAAACTCGACATATGTGCTTGCACAGCACTGGAACAGCGTTTGTGTTGTCAATACGGCAGGGACCCATCCTCTGCATGGGGCAGTGACCGTGTCCTGTGCATGGCAGGGGTGCTCTTGGAGCGGCCCTCATAGTGTGGGTGTACCCATGGGCACATTTGCCCGTCCCCTCTGCTTCCGCCAGCTCCCAAGTCAGCCTTTCCCTTGAAAATGCTCTCTGTCCAACACTGAGCTCCTGCTGCCTTTCCAAAAACCCACTGCCTTCAGCTTGTGGGAAAACTGCAAGGTCAGATTTCTCCATGGATGTGCCTTTGAAATCTCTGTCCTGCCCATGGTGGACGCTACGTGGTACTGCATTTTGCAGTCATTTGCTGCACTCTCCTTGCTGGCCTGTAGGAGCTGAGTAAATGGATCCTGGTTTTCCTGAGCTAACTTCCTCTTTCCTTTTCCAGACCGCATAACTCACCGAACCACAAAGTCCACGTCTGCTTCGGACAGTTGCCAGCACCAAACAGGGCAAATAAGACAAAGTGCAGGTTCTGTGGAATTCTCCTCCGTCATTTCATTCTAGACCTCCCTACAAGGTGCCACAGGAAGGAGCAAATAGGGGCCAGTTTCACCGGTGACAGGAGAAGGCAGCAGGTCAAGAACAGGAGTTGAGCCCATGGCTAGAGGAAGCCGAGGAATTTGCAAGGCGGGGGAGTGCTTGAGATGGCAGACACCTGGCAAGCTGCCTGCTCTTGTCTTGCTGCTGAAACCGGGAACTTCAGTGCTCTTGAGAACAACACTCAGGCCTAAATCCCACTGGAATCAGCATTTCTTGGAGGGACTGGTGTGGGAGATTAGGGACAGGCGATCGGAAGATATCGTGCTGTACGGGTAGACAGAACCCCTCCCTCAACACTGAGTTGTTTAGTGTCCTTGATAAGCTAAGCAACACCTAACTTGTAACGTAAGCAGACGGAGGTGATGTAGCAAACAGAGGTTTTATAACTCCATGTAATCAGTTAATAAACTGCCATTTGCCGTCCACCACATTGGTGTCTGTGAGCTGGTGGCCCGAGCAGCCTGGGTGTGGCTGCCATGTTGCTCCTGAATCAGGTCGCTACGCCTCAGCAGAGGCAGCAAGTTGTGCCGAAGCCCCGGGAGTCGCCCGGGAGATTCGAGTCGCCTGGACGGGTGAACAACGGCCGAGCGGCGGGGCCAGCTCAGCGAGGGGGATGCCCCGGGACCCGTGGGAGAAGGATGGAACCTCTCATGAAGGGGATATCTCAGATTCATAAACAGTGGGGAATTGATTGTAAAGCAAAAGATTTTACCCTCGCAGTGATGAGGCTTTTGCAACTTAGTATCATTGATCCGCCGGTGGAAATTCTCCACCCAGATATTTGGGATCAATGTACAAAAGTTCTTGCCGAGGAAACTATGTCTTCTGGGTCGGCAAAGTATCTTAAGTCATGGGGGAGAGTTGTGCAAGCTTTACAAAGGGCTTTTCAGGAAGAAGAGACCTGAAAAGCTGCACAAAATTTTCTAAAATTTACACCGCAGCTTGGTGTAGGAGCTGCGATGCAAACTGTTTTAGAAGAAACTTTTTCGGAGGAAACTTTTAAAGGCGATTATCAGAGTGTAGAAAAATGCAATCTGGCAGTCAGTGACTGTGTTCAGGCTGCTGATAAAGTTGGTGCTGCCGACTGCAGAAACTTGGAGGAGCAAAATCTCCCTCCAAAGGCTTCAAGTCCAGAGCTAGCTGCTGAAGAAAAAAATCAGGAAAAATTGTTTTATGATCGATTAACTGAGGAAGCCAGGGATATTGCCAAAAATTCTGCCGGGGGGTCGCTGGTTGAAAGGGCTGAGGGGGGACCTCCACCCTATATGGCAAGAGATTGCAGTGAATCTCTGGGAGAGAACAAAAATGTAGCCAGATTGGAATGTTTGGCAGATAGCCAAGAAGCAAGAAGCAAAGAAGGTCTTTTGCATAGTGTGCCTGTTGTTAACAGAAACAAAGATAGCGCGGGCACACGCGAACAGAAGAAAAAGGGAATCAAAGCTAGTCAGAAGGCTTGCCGAAAAGCACATTCTTTTAAGGAACACAGTTTAAAAGGGGGAGGCAAGGGGTGGCTCAGCCCTGAGAGAAAGGGGCGGGGGCCAAGAGGGAAGGGACAGCCCAGCCCTGAGGGAAAGGGGTGGGTTCGAAGCCCAACCAAACGGGTCCAGAGCCCGGAAGCAGCCAGTCAGTCGACTTCCCACTCTGATTCGAACTCTAGCTCAGAGGACTGGGACAGCCGGTCCTCTGCTGCCGCCTCTGGCTCCTGCTCCGACAAAGAAGAAGTAACAGTATATAAAATCAGTAACAACAATGCTTCTACTCTGGTTGAGGGGAAGTCAGAAAAAGAACAAACTCCTCTCACAGACTGCAGGAAAATAAAAATTGCATGCGCCGATTGGGGTCCATTGGCCACACTGGCTTTTCCAGTCTGAGTCGGGGGGCAGGTGGAAACCAGAGAACATACTCCCCAGTAAATCCTAAGAATGTACAAGCAATTGTTAAAGCAATCACTGACTGAGGGATCAATTCAGCTATGGTTTCTACTCTCATTGATAGTGTTTTTGGAGGGGATGACATGCTCCCATTTGACATAAAGCAAACCTGCAGATTGATTTTCGATGGAGCAGGGATGATAGTTTTTAAACAAGAGTGGGCGGACAATTGTGCAAAGCAACTAGCCTTACTAACTGGTGCAAATCAATTTAACCCTATCAGAATCTTACAGCACGCAGGCACAAGAGGAAGGCCACATCTGGCACCTCCTCCTCATTCAGTCCTTTAGCTATCTACCAAAAACCTAAGTCAGATCCTTACAATCCATTTCTTAGTGTGTTAAATGCTACCTTTTTGTCGTTGAACCAATCCAATCCAAACTTTACAAAATCATGCTGGTTATGTTATAATGCAGAACCTCCTTTTATGAGGCTGTCGCTCTTGATGTTCCTTTCAAATATTCTGCAGCAGATAATCCACACAACTGTAAGTGGGACACCCCCCGGAGAGAAATTACCCTGAGTCAAGTCACAGGCCGAGGCAAGTGCTTTGGCAGTGTAACCTTAGCAAAGCAGATGGGAAACATTTGTGCTGAGTTCATCCAACCTAGCCAAAAGACTGGTAAGTGGGCAGTCCCGTTCGTATCAGGAATGTGGGTCTGTCAACAAGCTGGAATAACCCCCTGTGTGTACCTTGGTAAATTCAATAACCTTGCTGACTTTTGTGTCCAAGTTTTGATTGTTCCTAGAGTCCTGTATCACCAAGAAGAAGAAATGTATTGCTTTTTAGAAGAAACCATCCAGCTCCACAAAAGAGAAGTAATAACAGGTATAACCATTGCAATGCTCCTTGGCCTAGGAGCCACTGGCACAGCCACAGGTGTTTCAGCTCTCGTGACCCAACACCAAGTTTGGGTTTTCTCAGCTGCAGATGGCAATTGACGAGGACTTGTTAAGAACTGAAAAATCCATCTCCTCTCTCGAGGAATCGATCTCCTATCTTTCAGAAGTCGTCCTGCAGAACAGGTGAGGACTGGACCTCTTGCTCATGCAGAAAGGAGGCCTGTGTGCCGCCTTGAGAGAAGAATGCTGTTTTTATGCAGACCATACCGGAGTCGTGCGAGACTCCATGGCCGAACTGAGGGAAAGACTGGCCCAGAGAAAGAGAGAGAGAGAGGCAAAACAAGGATGGTTCGAGTCATGGTTCAATCAGTCCCTATGGCTAGCCACCCTTGTTTCCACCCTAATAGGCCCTCTCACCATGATACTCTTGATATTGATTCCTGGGCCTTGCATTTTGAACAAGTCAGTGTCGTTTGTTAGAAGCCATTTAGAGAAAGTCGACATCCTGTTGGTCGAATGCCTGCAATTACCATGAAGTGCACTTATTACTAACATGTTATATCACTTTTGTGTCCTATTATATTAACTTTAACAGCTTTAGCATTTTTTATAACATTTATACTTTCATAGGTTTTCTACTTAATCATTGGCGGGGGGGAGATTATTGACAGGCGATCGGAAGATATCGTACTGTACGGGTAGACAGAACCCCTCCCTCAACACTGAGTTGTTTAGTGTCCTTGATAAGCTAAGCAACACCTAACTTGTAACGTAAGCAGACGGAGGTGATGTAGCAAACAGAGGTTTTATAACTCCATGTAATCAGTTAATAAACTGCCATTTGCCGTCCACCACATTGGTGTCTGTGAGCTGGTGGCCTGAGCAGCCTGGGTGTGGCTGCCGTGTTGTTCCCAAATCAGGTCGCTACGCCTCAGCGGAGGCAGCAGACTGGCATTTGCTGAGGAACAGCTTATACTGCTCAACTTTTTGGCAATTAAGCCAGGCCATGTTTTAGAAAGAAGGAACCTAAGTGAGTCTTTGGCATTTCCTGGAAGGAACAAAGCCCTGTGATAGCAAGCAGCATTGCCAGGCTGCTCCCAGGGACAAAATCCCCCCAAGCTGAAGCCACCTGGTTAAAGGGGTGAATACAATTGTGTGCTACACGGACCTGCAATGGCAAGGTCCCGGACATGAAGGTGAAAGGGCACATGGTGCCCTCAGGTCCTATTTCTGCGTCTTTCTGGGAACAAGCGGAATCCTGCCTCTGCCTGTGAGGAGCTCAGCCTGGGAACTAATGCTTCCTTTCTGCTTTGGGTTCTGTCTATTTTTCTTCTGGACGGCAGCCCTTTGTAACCTCAGCCGAGCCTGCCCCCAGTCTGGCTGACTGGACACTGTCAGCAAAGCAAGCGCAGGAAGCCCGGACAGGAGGCACCGGTGCTTGAGGAGGCTTTGTGGCCTGCCAGCTCAGTGCGGGACTGGGGCGCAAAAGCCCTACATCCTGTACTCCAGGGGAAGATTGCCTTCCCCGTCAGCCTGCGCTGGAGCTGCGCATTGCCCCGGCACCGTGCATTGCCCCGCGTTGCGGACACACAGCCCCGTCTGCGGCTCGGCGCCGCTTCGCAGCTGCCCGAGGCTCTCCCCCCTCACAGAGGGGCCCCGCCCCGCCCCGGGCGCCCCCTGGCGGCTGCCCGGCCCGGCCCGCCCGCCCCACGCAGGGGCGCCCGCTTCCCATGGCGCCCCCCAGCGGCAGCCGCCCCTCACAGCAGGCACAGAGGAGGGCTCGGGCCCCGCTGCTCATCCCGTCACTTGGGTCCCCTCTTTTCTGACTGCGAAGAAGGCTTGAACGGAAGCCTTTTCCAACTGTGTCCCTCTGCTTGACGTTGTGGGGCCAAAACTCTGCCCTGAAGGTGGCCCTAGTGTGTCTATACCTGCTGGCGCAGGAAAAGGCCCCTTCGTTCTCCCACCACTCGTCATGACTGCCTCAAAAGGACCGCCCAGCTCTGGAAGGAGAAACAGCCCGCGGCACAGTGGTGCCCTCCCTGCCCAGCCGGGGCTCTCTGGCAGCAGCAGCAGCAGCGCTTGCCTTGGCTTCTCACCTGGGAAGCCAGAAGCCTCTGTAAGTCTTCAGTGTCCGCATCGGTAGGAGTAAAGGGATTTTCAACTTTTCCGTATCACGGCCTTTAATCTGATGAAAGTTGAGAGCTTCAGGCAGAAGATTGCTTGCTTATTGCAGGCAGGGTGGAATATCTCATTTAGAACCAGATATAGTATTGTCTAACGGGTCTCATTAACCTATTTGAAGTCTGTTTTAAAGACTTACATTTCCATTTCGTTCAAAATTGATTCTTTCCCCTTAGGACAGCTGGGGATAGAGCTCAGCAGAAAGAAGGCTCTCTGGGCCAGGTTACTTACTCCCTGTCCCTCATGCTGCTGTCTGTCTGCAGAGCACCACAGCAGCAGCAGAGCCCCCTCTGGCTCGCTCTCTTCCTCCAGAGGCTATAGAGGAGGCAGAGGACAGCAAACCTCCACGTGCTGTCGCTCCAGGGCTGGAGCATCCTGAACCAGTAAGTGGCAGCTTTGGTTGGTTGAGTGCAAAGCTTTGGTGCAGTGCTGAGCTGCAAGGTTCTGATCAGGCAGCGCTTGCCCTCTGTGGCTGGAGACGCTGAGGGCTGGAGTCCTGCCATGAGCTGGCTCTTCAGCCCAGCCGCTGGCACGTGGGAAATGGGATGCGGACTGTCACATGCCGAGAGTGCTCAGGCACCCCGCTCCTCTTTCCACCCGAGAGTCACTGCAGAGGAACACGTCACCTTTCGTGCAGTCACAGAAGCTCAGGGTTCTCACTTCTTGACAAATCTGTGATGCAAAGGGCCTTGTTAAGAAGGTCAAAAGCACAGGGAATGTGTTAGAATCTCTTAGAAAAAGTTACCCTTCTCACAGACAATGGTAACCAAGTCATTCCCTGCATTTCTCCTCAAATTCTTTCAGTCGTCTACTCTGGCAGGTCATGCTTGTTCCGCTGCTTTGAAGGAACTGATTGTACTCTTGCTTTGTACCAAAGCACAAGACGTGGAATCATCTAAACTGAAGAGAGAAACAAACTCCCTCTGCCAGACCATCTTCACGTTCTGGATCACTTTCAAGGTGATCTGCACTTTCAAGGTGCACCTTGAGGAGTTTGAATGATTATCGCACAAGTCTCCCTTTCTGGCTGCAGGCTCTGGAGCTCCTTCCTCTGAGTTCACCCAGGGCTGTATTCCCCAACACTCCCTTGGTACCACCTCCTGTTTTCTCGGGTCACAATAGTCTAAATGAAAACCTAGCCAACAGCACAAGTCTCGAGTCCAGAAGGAAAATAAAGGACAAGTTGTAAAGTTCTCAAAACATTTGTCCTGATCTGCTGCAAGAGTCTCGCTGCACACACAGTGTTGAAAGCCAAGAGCAGCTGTAATTGGAGGCACATCTTGTGACAGAAGCTCAACCTAGCTCTCCAATAAAGAAAAGAGCTGAAAAGAGCAAACAAGACTGTGGAAAAGGTTCTGGGGAAACTGAACCTGCATTCCCAAGGTGAAATGGAAATGGAAAGAAAGAATCCAAGATGTTCACATGGAGGAATGCCTTGATTTACATGCTCCCCTCTTCTGTGTTGCACAAGGTCTCCATCCCTTTAATTCCAAATTCATCTCACCTCGAAGACCTATAACTTAGCAAGTTCTAGACACTCTATCATTAGCTACACACAGTTTGCCTTCCCTTGTTTTCCTCTGAAAGCAACGCTGGAAACACAAGAAACACGCAAAGGTAAGATCTTCCAGTGCAGTGCTTTGGTCGCGCGTGACTTCTAGAGACAGGGAATTGGCTCTCATAGTATTTTGCCCATATCAGGGACAGTACACAGCAGCAACAAAGGGGATCTGCGTGACATTGCGCAGAGGTTTTGCCTTGGCTAAACGTGGAGAAGTTGATGTGTTTGAACGCACTCGGGATCCAGCCTGTTCTGGTTTTCAAGCTGTGTCAATAAACCGCAGGAGAAATTAACCAGCCAGCAGTTTCTTTGCAGAGGGGACCTTTGCTCCACTGTGACAGTGCTGGATTGGCAAGGCAGGAGGAACACGGGTGAGAGCTGAGCTGCTATATTGGACTGGCATCCAAACTGTGGCAAAAAGAGCGGTTTAAGTCTTTTCTTTTAATCCTATCCGTGGTCTCCCATTTTCACCTGGAAACGGCCAAGACAACACAACAGCCCGGGCGAGGAGAGCACAGCGGCGGGGGCAGGCCCGCCTCCTCACCCCGAGCAGTCGGGGCAGCGCTGCTGCCCCGCAGGGGCTGGATTTCTCCCTCCTCATCTGCTGCTCTGCCCTCCCACGCAGCTGGCTCTGCCTGGCACCGGCAGCCTCCTCATTCAGCACTTGCTTATGCTCCAGGGAAAAGTCCGGACAGCGCTTTGCTTGTGAGGAAGAGACGGCAGTGCGGGCTGAGTGGGCGGGTTGAGGCCCGGGGGACGTGAGCTCCCGGGGAAAGCGGCAGGGTTTCCGGAAATGAGAGTGATACGGTAGCGGAGTAGAAGTCTTGACGCCGGCACGGGAGGAAGCAAGAGCTGCCCCGTGACTCCGGCCGAGCCCAGTTCGGCCCCCGAGCGAAGCGGCCAGTGCTGCCCCGGGGCGCGGGGCTCGGCCGTGGGGAGCACGGGGCCGAGCAGGGATCGGACAAACGGGCAACCGACACACCGGCGTGCAGACAGACAACCCCGGCACTTCAGCGGCAACAGTGCTGCAGTCGCAGCAGCGACGGCAGTGCAGCAGCTGCCGCCTCCTGCACCGGGACACCAAAGCTGACAACATCCTCCTCGATCTGGCCACTGGACAGGCCAAACAGATCTTCTTTGACTGTGGCACCTACCTCCAAGTCTACACACAATTTGCAGGTGAGCCCACCCAGCACATCCCGCGCCTGGTCTCGGAATCTCACGCCCAGCCTCTCATGGCCCAGCCTGGGTGCGGCACCAGAGACTCTCCCTTATGCTGCCAATCACGGGCACACCTCTGAGCTACGGAGATCTGTCTGTCATTGACAGAAGGAAAGGAGGAAAATTCAGAAGCATCATAAGCCCTTTTCTCACTGCAAAAACACTTTTCCTCTCCCTCTCAAAGACAAAATGCAGTTCTCCTGTGCATCAATGGCAGCTTATTGCACCTGCGGAGCTGAGAAGCTTTCTTCCCCCACCGCTGTGCTACAGGCCGATTTAGCAGCATTACCTGACATGGAGATAGAGAGAGGGACCAAAAGCAGTTGACTTTGTGTCACTTAATCACCAAGGTCAAAACTCAGCAGACACAGGTGGAGGAGAGTCACGAATTGCACTCTGTGTTTGCTGTCTTGACACACTCCTGGCTGCCACAGCCTTCCCTGATGGAGAATAATAACAACGGACAGGTCGCTCACACCCATGCAGCCCAGAGATCTGCAGGCCACCATCAGCTTTTTAAGTGACCAGTTCTGCTGGGATGGAAGCCAACCGCCAAACCCTCGCTGATTTCAGCAGCAGCAGCAACGCTTCCATCTGATCCCTAGGTCTGGGGCAGGGATGGACAAAGGACACGCTCAGCACACCGCTCCTGAAGGACACGACTTTGGAAACTACTATCAGCCGCTGTCTCTTGTTGCTTGCAGTAGGGTCATACAAGCCTGTGGCAACCCTCAATCCCACCTGGGACTGCAGATGACAGGCCCTGGCCTCCCAGAGCAGGCACAGGGTGGAACTCGCTCTCCCGATGCAGCTTCCTGATTGAAAAGGCTGCCGTGAGCAGCCACCGCCAAGGGCAGACACATGAGGCTCTCGTGCACTTGAGATGTGCCAGCTGCACAACCCTGGGTGGACACTGCAGAGCACAGGGACAACAGAAGGCAAAGTACGGGGAACAAACCCAGCCTAACACAGAGCCTTTTCATGATTGCTGAGCCCCAGAAGGCCCCTGAGCCTGGCTTCACCCACCAGTGCGTGCCTGTTGACGAAGAGCAGGTCCAGCGGGTGCCTTGCCTCCTTGGCCACGGACCTCGCGGGCTCTTTGCTCCCCGCTCTCCTGTACTGCCAGCAGACGTGCCCACCTTCTTTGGCTCCACTTGCAGAGCCTCGTGCCTATTAGCCACGGCCACCTGGGAAGAGGGAGCAGTCACAGAGGAGATGCGCCGGCTCAACTGGGCACGAACCAAAAGCCTCTGTGTGCACAGCTGAAAGCCTCTATCTGCACAGGATGTTTTGGCCGTGCTGCTCTTCATTGCCATTTGGCTGGAAATGCAATTGCGCTTTCTTCCCCACCCAGAAGTTTGCGGCTGGGCAAAACCGGGTCAGCGGGGGGTATTCCAAAGAGAGTGCAGGTTGGAGTTGATAAAGGAAAGAGAGCGTTCCCAATTCCACAGCACACCAGAAGGCCCACAGGAGAGACTTTCCATCTTTAAGAAAGAATGGACAATTCAGGAGTGATTGTGGAGCCGTATTCCCTGAGTGACAAGGTAGGGAATCTTCCAAGAGTCTTGGGGGTTTCTAGGATTTTTATTCTGAGTCCAGGTCCAAGCTGGCATTGGAGAAAGAAATCCTGAAGTGCTGCTGGCCATCTCTTCCGCTTCCTCAATTGCTTCTCTGCAAGCTTGCTTTGTTTTCATTTGAAAAGCACCAGGGGTGGGGATTTACATAGCAGGCGGCCCACATGGTCTGTAGAAGGAATAATAGAAGTAATACCAGTCATGAGTTATAAATACAACACCAGTATGCAACCAGCATCACAGACAATCAATTTCTCTGAAGAATTTTGTCTCCAATGACCGGTGACAAGTCAGGAGTCTAAAGGGAGTCCAGGAAGCCAGCTGTTCTCATCCCATTGGCCAGACCAGCACACACCCATTCACTGGGTCAGTGGCTATGTCACAGCCTTCCGCTGCTCAGGAAACAATCCCTGCTTGTTGCCTTTACTGCATGGGGAAATTCAGGCAAAGCCCACCCACTCCCAGTTGCCCTCAAAGGCAAAAAGAATGACCCAAGAGCTCCCCGGCTGCTTCCAAGCGCCACAACGATTTCTGTAGGGAGTCCAAAATGTCTGCCTGACCCCAAAGGGAGGAGGAAGATGTGGTACAGCTTATGCCGAGGCACACACACTATAATACACTGATGGATCGGACAAAGATGCACAGGATGTCCTCAGCAGCTTCAGGCACCTCCTTAGCAGCCTGGCAGCCAGCCCTCCCCCACAGCTCCAGCCTAACTCTGCAGGCGGCTTCCTAGGGGCCCTCCCTCCTTCCAAGAGAAAGCTCTGTGCTTCCCACTCCCTTCAGTCTTGCAATGCCATGCCTGCCTTCCTCAAATCTGTGCTCTGGTAGCCTCTCACCTGAGAGGGCCTCATGGCACCAAGGTCTCTTCAGCACTGTTTACCAAGGGCCAGCTAAGACACCATCCCACCCACTCCCCAAAGAAAAAAGTTCTCCCATTGCTCCAGCATCTTCTGTGCCTCCAAACCCTGTTGTTCCTGCTCGCTTTCCTGGTGAGGGGAGGAAGACCCTTCCAGATGAAGTCCCAGCCAAGCTCCCCAAATACCCAGCCAAAGCTGCATGCCTCACACAACCCGCCACCTGAACCGTGTGCATTGGTAGTGACTTTGCGCCCTCCAGCAGTGCTGTCCCAAGCAGAAATGTAGAAGGAGGATCGGCAGGTGGGAGAGAAGGAGACATCACCTTCCTTTCCCGCTTTCATGGCTGCCTGCTTCCTGGCCCCTGTCTCCTCAGGACTTCTGCCTGTTGTTAGAGGCTCTATTCTCAAAGTGCTGAAGTGGTCCTTGTGGTTGAAGTGGTCCTTGTCATCTCCTCTACTGCCTGCATTGCTTTGCTGCAAGGATGGCAGCAATCAGGCTGTCAGAAGAGGCTGAAGAGAGGCTCCGCTAATTTCAGAAATGGATGCTGCCCAACAGAAAGAAGAAACAAAAGAAACCAAATGAGAAGAGACAAAGGAAAAAGGAAGCCATTCTTTTCCAAACTGAGTTCCTAGCAGGCTGAAACTGGACTTCTCTAGTGCCCAGAAAGGCACAGACACAAGCAGCAGAGAGCAGATGAAGTCAGCTCTGGCTTGCAGGGAGGGCAGTGTCTACCTTGGCATGCCCTGCCCCTCCTGTGCTGGCTGGCATCTTCCTCCACAGCAGGGACAGCCAAGGAAGTGGCCCGCTCAGCAGCCCCCTGTCTGCCACGAAAGCTGGCAGCAAAGCTGCAGCGGTTCTCATCCCCTTGACTGGGCCCGGCAGCACACGGGGCTGGCACAAATCCTGCTCAGCTGTCCCTGGTTGGCTGGCAGAAAGCTCGAGGAGTGGGGCAGGAGGGACAGGCTGGGTGCCTTCTGAGGCTGACACTCAGCTCCCCACAGCCCCTGCCTTCCCACAGAGCAATCTAGGATGGCTTGGCAGGGACTGTTTCACTGTGTTCTTCAAGGCCCACTGCTGGCCTCTGTCCCCTGCACTGCAATACTCCCGTTCCTTTGCTTCCAGGTAAACCTGAATGCACCACGCACAACTGCAAAAAGGGGCCTCAGAAATGATGAGAGGTTGGGAGCTTTCCTCTGAGGACTGGCTGCGAGAGTTGGCCTTGTTTAGCCCAGAGAAGGGCAGGCCTCAAGGAGACCTTTCACTATTTGAAAGGGCTTAGAAGAAAGATGCGGACGCATCTCTTAGCAGGGCCAATTGCAAGAGGACAGCGGGAATGGTTTTAAGCTAAAAGAGGGTCGATTCAGATTGGCTCTAAGGCAGGAACTGTTTACCAGGGAGGTGCTGAAATACTGGCACATGCTGCCCCGAGAGCTGCGAGGTGCTGCACCCTGGCAATCTGATCTGCTTGAGGATGTCCTTGCCAGTGGCACGGGGATTGGACTAGGTGACCTTCACTGGTCCCTTCCAACCTCAACCAGTCTTGGATCCTACTTGGTTTTCATTTGAAAAGCACCCAGAGCAGAGATTACTACAGGGGGGCCCATCTCACGCCCTGGAGTGTGGCCCAGGAGCAAACCCTGACAGGCAAGAGCTGTTGGGCCTGCAGCTGCTTTGCCTTGTACCTGCAGAAGTTCCTTGGCAGAGCCTCGCCTGTCCACATCCATCTGCAGGCAGCAGCGCAGAAAGTCACAGAAGACAGAGGGTAGCCCGAGCTTGCGCACATCTGGTGCCCCTCGTGTGCCTATCACATGGATGGCCTGAAGGAAAAGGCAACATGAGGCTCTTCCTGATTCCTCCATGTCCTGAAGTGCTCACCTAGACCCCATCTTTTAAGCTCCGGTCTGCAGTGGCCATTTCTTGCCTAGCGGATGGTTAGAGATGAGCCTGCACTCCCAAAAGAAAAAAGGCCCGAGTGCAGCCCCAGCTCTTCAACCCGCAAGGAGCCTTGCCTTGACAGCTGATGTGAGCGCCAGGGACATTTTTAGAAGTGGGCCTTGGTGGAACCAGTGCAAGCTGTGGGAGCGGGGTTTTGTGTAATGGGGACGGAGCAGGAGGACACCGGTATCTGAGCGTATTTGCACCTCACCCTGTCACTGGGTAGCCACGTGTAAGGAGGCTCTCCTTTGACCATTTCTATTCCCACAATGCCAAGGGACCAGGTGTCCACTTTGGGGCCGTATGGCTGTCTTCTCGCAACCTCGGGTGCCATCCAGCAACTGGTCCCGACCATCGACCTTGGTTTCCTGTGCTCAGGGATGAGCAGAGCACAGAGGCCAAAATCAGCTGAGGAGAAAAACAAACACTGCTTCAAGTAGGAGACCCAGGAAAAGAGTTCCTCACTCTAAGTCTCAGAATGCAGTACTGAATCTAGCTGAAAAAGCAGCTGTGCTCTCTTTCCTCAGGGCTGCAGCCAAGCAAATTGGGAATTGTCCACTTAACAAACCTGACACGATTCACACCGTGGCTTCTCCTCATTCATACGAAGGTTTACGCTGTAACTCTCCCATTGCAAGGAACACACACAAATCAAAGTTACTCTTGACACCTTGCTCCTCTCTAGACCTCTCAGCACCTTACAGCTGCACCCTGAGCTTGCAGGCGTGCTCCGTGCACTCTCGCCAGCACCGCTGCTGAGCACCTGGCAGCCACCCAAAAGCAGCCCCACCCCAGCTCCCCGGAGCGCTGCGCCTGACCAAGAACACCCACCCAGCTTGACGGCACCGTCCCGGCCCAGAAGGATGTTGTCGCCTTTGATGTCTCTGTGGATCACCTGGTTGGCATGAAGGAAAGCCAGGCCTTGCAGGCACTGAGAGAGAAAAAAGAAACAGGAGGCCAAAAGTTAGCCTGATCTGATTTCATCACACATAAAAGGAAACTTCTCATGAAGATTCACAGCTCTCACAGGAACAGTGAATGCTGGCAAGAGGAAGAGCTTGCTGCTGCAACCTGAGGAGAGCAGGGTCTTTCCAAGGGAAGACATATTTGTTTCTGAGGGGAAAACATCAGTCATTGCAGGAGACTGTCCCCTGCAAAGCCAGTCAGAATGACCGCTGCTGCAGCGGATGCGCTCTCCCCATCCCGAGGACAAACAAGGCTTTTGCAAAAGAGGGAAAGACCCTGGCTTGGGTACCAAGGGGATGGCCGTCGGGCGGGAGACTGGAGGACAAGGGTTCTGTGGCTGCCTTGACAGCAGACGTGGAAGTAGCTCATTTGTCAGTTTTCAGCAGCCAGCACCATGGTGGGTACCATGCCTTCCCTTGAAGCCGAGACCTGTGAGACATGAGTCTCTCTTTGGCTTTGCCATTGGTTTAAAACTTGGACCACGGCACCTCTGCACTTCCAGGCAAAGGCGGCAATGCAGAAAGGTTCAGAGCAAAGGCTTGGAGCGGCAGAGTGAGGAACAGAAAATAAAAATGAAGAAGAGACAGAGAGTTCAACAACGGTAGTAGGTAAGAGCAAAGAACAGCCTATAATAAGGGCAGGGACACTGGCAGGCAGTTCAGGCCAGATGCTCTTTCTTCTCTGAAGCGTAAGAGCAAAACAGAAAGAAGGCTCTGAACATGGAATCACTCCATGGGAAAGCAGAGCTTTCAAAGAACAAGCCTGTCCAAGCCATCCCAAGCACAAGCAGGATCCCTTACCTCCCGACAGACTGTTGCTATGTGTCCTACACGCATCCTTTTCCTGCTGACCACATCAGCTACAGAGCCTCCGTCCATGTATTCCAACACCAGCAGGACAGCCTCGTTGACAAGGTAGCTGGAAGAGGAAAACAACAGCGTGGAGTCGAACGTGCACAGCTAAATTGCTGCACCGAAGAAAAGCCTACAGCTGAGTTTTGCTTCCGGGTCCCTGGTAAATGAAGATGGAATAAAATGAAGACACACTCCACCTAGGCTATCCAGTGCTTGCAATCTGTGCCGTCTAAATGGCGAAGGCAAATCCGCAGAAAAGGAGACGGCTTAGGTGGCAAGCTAGGGAAAAAGGCAGTTTTGTGACGGTAAAGATCAATCTGGAAGCGGACACGTCGCAGCAACTGCTTCATCGTCTCCATAGACAAATTGTGCCCTTTACTCCAGCAACAAGGAGACACAGTGTTCAGAGCTTTTACCTAGGGCAGGCGGGTGTGCAGTACTGCGGACACCCTTTGGAAAACCTTGCATAAGGGACAGTCACAACCAGGAAAAACAATTTCCAACCTGGCAAATTATTTCTTTCCTAGCCTGGTCTCTTGGCATGCAAAGCAATGGAAAAGAGTGGGAGCAGTGCAAGGGAAATCATGGCTGTGATGCTTCCTCAGCACTTCTCCTCTGATCCTTGGAAAAATTCACGCCCCAAAACAGCAAAAGAACACGCAGAGAGTGAACATCCAGGCTTAGTCAGAGAGCCAGGTTTCTGAGAGCATACTCCAAGCTATTTATGCCAGGAACCATACATGGGGACCAAATGCAGTCTTCTCCCATGCATCGTAGAGGAGTGCATTGATGTCAATAGAAAGATCCATTTTCTGCCAGTGAGGAAAGAGCTTTCAAACCTTTGCCTTGCAAGTCTGCAAATAAACATTCCCAGAAAAATACCAGGACGTCTTACCTCTCTAGGTAGGTGACAATATTTGGGTTCTTAAATTTATCCATGACCATGATTTCTTTCAGCACATCCTTGCAGCCCTGCTGCTGGAGATCAAGGTGCTTTATGGCCACCTACAACGATGTTGAAAGCCATTAGGAGCAGACATTACAGGAGCCTCTTATCTCCGTGCGCTTGGGGGCCTGGACGCCTTGTCACCTTGACAGAAAGGGACTCTAAACCATCTACCACCAAGCGCTAGCAACACTCTCTGCACCCGCAGATTTCTCAAACAGACTTTGTTTCTCACCATTACTATTACCATTCACACACGCTTTGCAAGCCAAAAGCAATTTTGCGGCTTTGAAAATAAGTTGAAACTGCAGAAAATACGTTAGCATTTCTAGGGGCTTTGACCAGCGTTTCAGAAACTGCTGCCATTCTTGATTGTGCGCCCAAGGAAATACACACGTACACTACGGACAAAATGCTATCCAAAAAAACCCACCAAAAAACCCAAGACAGCTCAAAGTAAAGTTGCAATCCTAGCACATCCTTACTCCTTCTGTTTGGATTTTTGCATCTTTGAAGAACATTCTTGATCACGGTTTACGCTTGTTGTAATTATGTAGTGGGTTTAAAAATGAAGACTCTTTTCTGTGCTACACTGTGGATACACCCCAGGTTCTAAGTGGGGTTTAGGGCTTTTGGATGCCTTGTAGAGCTCCCTCCAAGTGTAGTTCCCGAGTGCAGCACTGCAGGTGGATAAGGAACTACCAGGAAGACGGAGCAGTATTTGCTGAGAGCAAATGAGGGCTGTTGCCGTCAGCTAGTCTAGGCATATTTAGCCAGTAGGCCCAAGCTAGGGTGTCCTTCTCGGAAAGACACCGCTGCCATCCTTGCATTCATTCGACTAGGTAGGAAGGACAAAGTCTGTCCAAGATGCATTTTGCAGCCTGCCTCTAGGCAGGCTGCTTCTGTGGGACGGCCTTTGCAGCAAAGACGGGCGGCCCAAAGCTCCAGCCACAGATCACATCACAGGGAAAACCACTCAAGAGCTGCAAAATCTGCACGGGCTGTTGGCACTTACCGCGCGTCCTGTGGCAGCATCGAAGGCCTTATAAACGGTTCCAAAACCCCTAGAAACAGAAGGGCGGCAAGAACAGAGAAGCCGTTCAGTGCTGAGAAGCAAAAGGCAGCCCAGGCAGGAGCTCTCTTCTGCTTGAAGTGTCTCTAAAACACCGGGCTTCATCTACTTCTTCAGCCAATGGCACGGCAGCCCAGCAGCCCTCTGCTGTGCAGTGTGTGCAAGAGAAAAGCTGGGTCCAGCAGGAGGAAAAAGGGCTGCTACAAGTCCCAAATGTACACACTAGATTATGGATGGGGGGGCTCTTCTTTGCCTTTTCCTTTTTCCTTTTGGTGTCTGTGCCTGTGGTGTGCCTTTCCAGGCCACGAAGCACACAGTCCTGCTGGGCCTTCTCACTGCTCTCTTGATTCTAACTGCCAAACTCAGGCAACACCACACAGCCTTTTGTATTGTCCTGACCACTGAATATTGTTTGCAGCAAGATGCTGGAAAGAAAACAGCTGTTATCTGACAGCTATCAGGTGGGAAGCTGGTCCCTCAGGTTTTTCTTCCTTCATCAGTGCGGCCGTATTACTCTGACACATACAAAACCATGTTTCCCGGGAAAACAAGCAAACTGGTGCCACACGCGTGAGGGACAGGAGGGCTTCCAGGCGCTGCTCCTTGTGGCAGGCAAGACATTGTCAGCATCCAGTTATCTTTGATGGTGCCTTGCGATCAGTACTGAGACGGTGATCAGTCCTAAAGCCAGGCTCTGAAGACGCTTGCAGCCGGCCTGACTTCCCACTTGACATCGCACCACCAAAATACCTGGCCCACAGCTCTGTAGAAGAAAGTGCGGCTGCACTCACCCACTGCCAATACGCTTCCGTCCAGTGTATTTCTTTTCTGGATCTCCCGCTCTCACAACTCTCCCTGAAAGAAAGAAAATGCAAAGAAGCAAACTTCAAAACAGAGATACCAGCTTCCAGGAGCTCTGAAACTCAGCTCCGCTCTCTGGGGCTCTGAGCCATTTATGGTCGGTTGGCTAAGGGGAACATCAACAGGAACAACAACAGCAGCCCCTGCAAGACAGGTAGCTCTGTAGCACACACGGCCTGCACGGAGTCTGACTCGCCACACTCCTTTGCAGGGTTACCTTGAGAGGAGACTAAGCCCGTGGAGAAACCCTCAGAGAAGACAGAGATCAGAAAAGAACAGGCACCGAGGCAAGTGGTTGTCATCTACAAACGGGAAGGAGGGCTGAAAAACCGTGAGCCTTCATTTTCTTGGGCATAAACACTCCTTGGTGAGATTCAACAAAAGTTGAAGGCTTCCAAAGATGAAATGCACTCTGGGATCTGGGGTGAATCTTTATCAACAACTACTTTTTGCAGAGCAGGAAGAATATTGCCAAGTGCATTCCAGGACAGGAGGGGACCTTCTCTACCTCTCAGCAGTTTGCCTAAAGAATGCCTTGCCGTGTTTAGAGAACAGCAGCTCATGCTGTAACCTAGAGCAAAGGCTGTAAGAATTAGGACCCTCTGCATTTATGAGCAGGCTAAATTCTGAAGACCATTTTACCCCTTTCCCCTTTAGTGAAGAACTACAACTCCTTGTCTTCAGCCTGGCCTGCAGCAGTCACTAGCACTGGACTCGGCCTCTTGAACATCTTCCCAGATGGGCACAGCCGAGACGGGTAACTTGGACAGCGCCGCTCCTCAGGCGCCAACGTGCCACAGACAGCTGCCCAAACGAGATGCTGATCCTTTCACGAGTCCAGACAAAGCTGCAGCAACGGAGCGACAGCTGAAACCTCCCTCCTAAGGAAGGCTCCAGCCTCTGCAGTCGCATCAGCTGTCAGCGGCAGGGCAGGTATGACAAAAAGCTTGGCAAAGCCCACAAATGGCCACTGACAACCACTGTGAAGAAGCCGGAGCCAGACCAAGCCCCATTACAAGCTGTGGATACCCCTCACAACACAAGGTGACGGTCTTTGAGTTCAGACCCACGGAGGAGTAGATCAATCCACCCTTTGTCCCAACAGCCGATGGCAGACACTAAATAAACTGGGCTCCGTTGTGTACCTGACCGGATATTCTCTGACGGCACTGCACTGCCAGCTAGGACCAGCTGCAAGAAGCAGCTCTGTTGCTTGTACTGCAGAGTCACCAAGGCCTGGGTGTGCTCTCCTAGAGTATGACCGGTGCAGGGATTCAGGCCAATGCTTAGTATTCCAAGAGCATTTACCGGCTGGGCATTAGCCGTGACAAAGGGCTCGGCCCCAGAGGAAGACGCAGCAGAGGGGCTGCAGGCTTCCTCCTGAGCATTGTCGGCAGGGCAGTTTTGTCTGACCATGCCACATAGATGTGTCTTTTCAAGAGGTGTCTGATGTTCTTTTCAAGGAGGTTGGGCGAACCAAAAAGGAGGATTCTTATCAAAACCAACTGTAGAAGGAATAGTAGAAGTCCTGCCAGTCATAAGAACAACACCGGTCTGAAACCAGCCAATCAATTTCTCGGCAGTATTTTGTCTCCAATGACTGGTGACGAGTCAGGGGTCTAAAGGGAGTCCAGGAAGCCAACTGTTCTGATCACATTGGCCAGACTAGCACACACACACTGGGTCATTTGCTAGGTCACAGCCTCCTGCTGCTTGGGAAACAATCCCCGCTTTTTGCCTATACTGCTCGGGGAAGCTTGGGCAAAACCCACCCACTCTAAGCTGGCCTCAAAAGCAAAAGGAATGCCCAAAGTGCTCCCTGAATTTCTCCAAGCCCCACAACGGCTTCTCTAGGGAGTTCAAAATGTCTGTCTGACACCAGAGTGAGGAGGAAGACGTGGTACAGCTCGTGCCGAGGCACACACGCAGCACTCTGCTCCAGCGCACAAGAAATCCACAGGACGTACTCAGCAGCTCCAGGCACTGCTTTTCTCTCTCCTGGCTTGAGCGGGACGAACTGCTCGTGCTCGAGTTCTCAGGCTGCGGAGAGGAGGCTTCTTTGGAGGATGCTGCTGCAGCGGCAGAGCCTGCGTTCACCTGGGACAAGAAATTGGTTGGTGTCAGAAAGGTGGCTGGCAGAGATGGCCCAGACCATGCATTTTGAAGGCAAGCCCTTAGGAAGAGAACAGGTGTTAGGCTGCAAGCTGAGCATGACTGTGAAAAGGAAAGAGCAGCTTTAAAGTTCACCCTCTTCTGAGGACTGCAGTTACCATGGACAGGGACAGCTTGCTCAGCATCCGCGCGGGTCGCCTTGTTCACCTGAGCCAACCCCTCAAAATACAAAGCGAGCACTTTGTGGCCAGCAGAAATACATGCAGGTGATGGCTGGCCCACTGGGCAAAGCACGAGCCCTGCTGCCCAGGGCAGCCGCTGAGATTCAGCTGCCCAGCAAGTGTCCTTGTGAGCAGCTGCGATAGAGACCACAGAGCATAGCAGTCAGAGGCATTGCCCCCATCCACCTGCTGCTCTGCAGGGGAAAGGTGAGAAGAGGAGAGACCACTTGCTGCATGGCTGCAGTGCCTACTGCTCTTTCACTCACCTGCTTTTGTTCAGCCAGCCTGTACTGCAGCTGCATCTTCTGCATCCTTTCCATTTCTTCTTTGCGCCTCTTCTCCATTGCCTTCATCTTCCTCTGAGCTTCCTGCAGCTTGTCCTTGAAATTGTTTCAAGAAAAATCTGACTAGCGCCTGCCATCAGACTCAGATTTCCTCTTTTCCAGTCTCATAAGCACTTCCATGCAGCCACTTCCTTCTGCTTCTCTACCCAGCTTTATCCCTTCCATCCTTGCTCTTCCTCCCGGCGCTCACCGCTGGAGCCTTCCAGGCTCAGAAGCACTTCCAGTGCCTGCGGTAGTCCTTGCCTCCCCTTTCCTGAGAGCCATAGTCCGTGCCTCCATTACTGCCCTTTCCTCTGCTACCTGGCTAGTCAGGGTCACCTGCCCATTCTCCCGCTCCTCATGCAGCTCCTGCCTCAGCTGCTCTACCTGCTCCTGGCCTTGCCTTCCATCTCCCTGCAGCTGGCACACCTTGGCCAATACACCAATCCTCTGGCACTGGAGCTGCGCAGAAATTAAGACCAGACAGCTTTAAACGTCCCACACGCCACTTGTGTGACACCCAAGATTGCTGAGGTCACACTGGCCAAAAGCATTTTGTCCTCCTTCTTGTGTTTGCCAAGGGCCAGCTAAGACACAATCCCACCCAGATGGACAGTGTCCAGAGAAGCAGTGCCCATAAGGAGCCCAGAGGAGGCCAAAACAACACACAATCTCTTTTCACACTCTGTGCCTCTTGACTGGCTCTGCTTCGTATCGTTTCTTATTCAGCTGGCATGATGACAACTTCCTGCTTCATCTCAAGCAGCCTTTTCTCCTGTTCCCTCTGTACCTCTGCCAGGACGTTTTCCTGTTGCTCCAGTTGCTCCTGCGCCTCCAAACGCTGTTCTTCCACCTGCCTCTCCTGATGAGGGGAAGAGACACAGCCAGGTGAAGTCCTAGCTAGGCTCTCCAAGGATAAAAATGGGAGCCTCATCCCTTCCACAACCCCGCTACCCAAAGAGTTTGCAGCGCGGCTTTGTGCCCTGCAGCGCTCCCGTCCTGACCAGAAACTTAGGAGGAGGGTCAGCAGGCAGAAGGAGAGGAGATGCCACCTTCCTTCCCTGCTCTGCTGGCTGCCTGTTTCCTGACCCCTCTCTCCTCAGGATTTCTGCCTGTTCTCTGAGCTCTCTTCTCAAAGTTCCTCTGCCTTTTGATCAAGGAGAAGCTACAGGTGGACTGCAGGATGAGGAGGAGGCCAGCAACCCAATGCCCTAGTCACAAGACAGGCCACCAGCCGGAATACCAGCAACACGGGGCCTGTTGCCCATGCTTCAAGCCCAAAGGGAAGACCTCTGTCCAGCACGGAAGGACAGAAAGCAAGGCACCCCGTTGCTGGCACTGCAGTAGCCAGCAAGGTCAGCAGCAGAAGTCTTCTGCATGGCACGAGGCTGTGGGGAAGATCCTGCCCCTTCACTGCCGTGCTTTGGGTGGCGACCACCCAGCCTCCTGGGAAACTTGGCTTATGCCCGTCCTGAATCTGTGGCTGCGTGTCCTGTCCCAGCACCCTGCTCGGGGTCCTCACAGGCCTGCAAGTGGGAGCCCTTGAAGCGTGCTGCTGCCTGGCCCAGCAACGTGCAGCCTACAGCAGATGTTTGCAGCCATGTCCCATACTCAGGCTGCTATTCTGCTAAGCCAGCCCACCCAGCTTGCCTGAAAACTTCAGGTACACCTTGTTTCTTACCAATTTTTCCCGGAGCTTCCTTTTTGACATTTCCTGAGCAGATTGCCGGAGTCGGAGAGCCTTGATGTACTGCTCTTCTGCCCAGCGGAGCTGTTGAGCCATTTCTTTGCATTGCTGCTTGCTGAGAGATCTTATGGCTTGCAGCTCACGACGAAGGCCCCTCACATCCTCTGCAAACGTGACAAGTGGCAACAGTCAGAGACGACACAAGCAGAGCACTCTCCTGACCTTAAGCCCTTTCAGTTTCACAGGCAAGGAGGGACCTGCCCCCAGCTCCTGCACTCCTCAGAAGCCCCGCAGATAGAGCTGGCCAGGGAGCAACTGCACTAGGCAGGGCAATCACCAGAAACAAAGCGCACGGGGCTCTCACCGAGTATCACCTCCTTGGCCTGCGTGGCTGTGTGAACTTGGCCTTCCAGACGGCTCCTGGCCATCTCCAGCTCTGATAAGTGCCGCTGAGCCTCCAGCAGGCTCCTTTGCAAGCTCTCCTTCTCTGACCTGCAAGTTGGGAAGATGAAGAGAAATTGTTTCTGGCCCCCACGGGCACTTTTTCCAGGACCATGTGCCTTAAGGTCGCTACACCTGAGTATGGGTACAGCAAGACTACTTGTACCACTTAAAATAGCAAAGCAGGCCCCTCCAGGGCAGCCTTTCCTCATGACCTCACCCAGCACCGAAAGCCCAGCTGCGTTTGAGCTCAGCAGTCAAAGCTCAAATTGCTGTTGCCTGACGTACCCCACACGGGTGGCTGTGCCCGCAAAGTCTCTGCCACTGAGCAAAAGCCCAGCCTCTGCTCACAGCCCTGAGCTCATCAGCAGCACTTCCTCTGCTGCGCAACAGAACACACTGTTCTCCTGGCTGACTTGTCAATGTTTAATGCTATTGCCAGTGTACGTAGAGGTTCTTTGTTTTCCAGACGCTCTCCAAGTAAAAGGGACTAAAGGAACGCACCGAACGACGCATGAACGCTCCGGCTCCTAGCAGCAGGAGTAGGAAGCCAGAACTAGGATTTTATCTGAACAAGAACTATCTCGGAGGAGGGACAGGCATCCTGCCATTTAAATTACTGGAAGTTCATGGACAGGAACACTTGGTACCTTTAGTTATGGCCAACTAAGCCAGCAGCGCACACATGTCTGGGCCCTCTTTAAAAAGGAAGAGGGACCAGCCAAAGGGACCTTGACAGAAGTGAGTGGACAAGTGAGCAAGCATCAGTGCTCAGCAAGAATCCCCAGACACTGTCAAGAAGTCACAAGACCTTTCCCTTCTGCTACTGCTGCTGCTGCTTGCAAGCAGCTCTAGGTCCTGCACCGTACTTCACCGGAGTCAACTCACAAGGGTCTCAAGATTTTCAGCACCACCCTCTAGCTTCACCCCAAGCGTCAGCATCCTACTCACAACACTGACATATCGGAGCCTTGAATTCTGCAAATACCAGGTCAAACGACTTGGCAAGGAAAGATTGATGTTCCGGTGCAGCAAAGGAGAAACCAAAACTAGAGGGAAACACCCAGTTTCAGCAAACATCTGCATGGTTTCCCTGGGACTCAATCCAGTGCCAAGCTGCACTTGTCACAGGAATGTGCAAAGGGTCCCAAGCAGGCGCCCAAAAAGAGCTTTGAGAGCTTGAGCTGTCAGAAATGTAACGCTCAGGTGACAGTATCTGTTTCTTTTTTCTCATGTCTCCTCACTTCTCTGTCTGAGAAACATCTGGAGAGCACGCAGGAGGCAATAGATCCTGACGTAATGCTTCCCACCGTGGTAATTACAGACCTTCAGTAATGTCCTGCCCAGGGCCTCCTCGCTGCCTTTACCTGGCCTCTGCCAGCTGCTCTGAAAGTCTTTGCACATTCCTCTCTGTGGCTGCCAGTCGGGCTCCCAGGGCTGCGTTCTCTTGTGCCAGCGCCGCTTTCTCTCTGCACACCTGGGACAGCGTGTGCCCTTGGCGAGAGAACTCCTGGAACAGCCTCTCCAGACCCCTCCTGTGAGCTGGCCGCTGCGGGCGGCAAACCTGGAAGCAAGGGGGCCGCCATTACTCAAGAGGAACAGCAACAACACCATCTCGGTCTTAGCTTGCTGCCAGAAGCAGCATTTCAGGTGGTCTTGCTAGGGGCAGCCCCCTCTCCCACAAGTGCTGCCTAGGAATAAGGGGAGCGTACCTTTGGCACTGCCAGAGGAACCTCTCCCTTCAGCAGGTCCCTCTGAGGCTGCAGTTCCTCTGCTGTCTCTGCTGACATTTCAAATGGCCTCTCCAGTGAGGAGTGGCGCTTTGTCTCGAGTGCAGCCAACTGCTTCCCTCTGTGACAAGGGGACAGACAAACAAGCCTTTACTAGCAACACAGCCTCCTTGCAAAACCAGGACTACCTACGATGTCCCACACAGAGCAGCCTCGGGGGCTTCCACCAGCCTTCTAGTTCCACCTCAAGAGAATGCTGGAATTCCCTCCCTAGACCAGCCTGTCTCTTTGTCATTCGTGCAGCTGAAAGAGTCTGTACCAGTGAGAAAGTAAAACAAGCTTCCAGAAACCACACACCATTTCCAGAAAGCTCAGGTGCTTCCAGACAGCTTAGCAGCTTCCTGCCTGCTAGGTCTTATGCTTCTCTCTGGTACAGTGGATGCCGGACTTGCAAAAGACTCTCTTCTTTGCCTAAGAGAGGCTTAGCAAGTCCAGATGTGTACTCTCACAACTACTCTTGCTTGCATTAGTGAAACAAGGAAAGAGCCTGCAAGCTCTAGCTTGGGGAAGAGATGGGTACAAATTTCCAGTCCAATAATCAAAGATGGTTTAGGCTGGCAGGAGAGCCCAGGAAGCCTCTAGCCCAGTGTTCAGCTCCAAGCCCTTGGGGTCAGCTATGGCATCTGGACAGGCTGCTCAAGACTCTATCCAGCTGGGGCTCCCAAATTTCCAGGGTTGGAATCTGCACAAGCTCTCTGAGGGCACTTGTTCTGCTCCATGATTGCCTTTGCAGTTCAATGCTTTGCTGTCTTTAAGGCCAGCCTGAACTTCCCTTGCTTTTCCTGTGGCCCAGTTCAGAGTACTTTTTGTCAAGGTTCAGGAAGCGAGTCCCAGGAGGCAGCTCTGCTGTAGGTCAGTTGGCAGACAAACCTGCCCACGGGCTGCCTTCCCCTGTCTGTGCTGAGCAAGTCAAATGATGAGAAGGCAATTCTTGTGCTCTTTGACACTGGGCCTCTAAAGCCCAGCAATGCCCACCCTGCCCAGAGAAAGCGAGAAAGCTTAGCACACACCTCAACTCGCGGGCTCTGCGCACTCTATCCGTGCTCAGCTGCCGCACCGCCTCTCCTGCCGGGGCCAAGGAGTCCTGACTGGCATGAAGCTCTCCTGCCACGGCCTGCAAGGAGTGGGTAGGCAAAAAGCACAAACAAGCAGTAAGCAGCAGGCAAGCTGGCTCCTGAGAGCTGGGAGAAGCAGCAAGCAGAGACGCAGCTCACCTGAAGACAAAAGCTGGTGTGTGCGGGTGTTGATGTAGGTAACCAACTAACCCTTGGCTTGCTGTGTAAGTGTCTGAGCAGAAGCAGGGAACGTTTCCCTGCTCAGCTGTGGTCAACTGGCCCCCCCTCAGGATTTCAGGTCTTAGAAAGCAGCCGATAAGGACTGCACTCTGACCCTTCAGAGACAGACCTTGTCTCTGCCCTGCAGAGCTGCTCAAGATTTGCTTCTCAGCCAACTTGAGTCATGTCAAGGTTAAGGCTGTAGTGGAAGCAGTGACTGTAGCTACCTAGATAGGGTGTGCAGAGGGGCAGGTCCCTGCAGGCAAGGGTGCCTCCTCGGTACCCCACAAGGCTGTGAAGTGAGCCTTGGGACCGCTCTCCCTGCTGACCACAGGGAGCCTGCTCAGGCACTTTGCACAAAGGGGCTCACTTTCACCCCAGCAGCACTAAAGGACATCCTGCTACTGCTTATCTGACCCCGAGGCAAGGTCACAGTCAGAATGTGTCAGAATGCCACAAAAATGATGCCTGCATGCGACAGTCCGCATCCCATTTCCCACGTGCCAGCAGCTGGGCTGAAGAGCCAGCTCATGGCAGGACTCCAGCCCTCAGCGTCTCCAGCCACAGAGGGCAAGCGCTGCCTGATCAGAAACTTGCAGCTCTGCACTGCACCAAAGCTTTGCACTCAACCAACCAAAGCTGCCACTTACTGGTTCAGGATGCTCCGGCCCTGGAGCGACAGCACGTGGAGGTTTGCTGTCCTCTGCCTCCTCTTTAGCCTCTGGAGGAAGAGAGCGAGCCAGAGGGGGCTCTGCTGCTGCTGTGGTGCTCTGCAGACAGACAGCAGCATGAGGGACAGGGAGTAAGTAACCTGGCCCAGAGAGCCTTCTTTCTGCTGAGCTCTATCCCCAGCTGTCCTAAGGAGAAGTCATGAATTTGGATGCAAGTGGTATCCTCAGTCATTAAAACTCAATTCAAGCGGGCTGATGAGACTAATGTTTGGACGGGACTGCACGTGTTTCCGAAGGAGATATTTCAGCCTGGCTACAATCAGCACGCAGCCTCCTGTCTGCAGAACTTGGCTTTCATTAGTTAAAACCTCTTCATTGGAAAAGGAGGAATCTGATGGAATCCTTTTGGTAGTGCCCATGGAGACACTGAGGTGCGCTTCCTTTCAGCCTGCCAGGCTGCCACTCAACTACAAGAGGCCAAGCCCACAGCTTGCTCCACAATCCTCAGGCACCTCAGGAGCATCAAGAGTACCAGTGCCACTCACCAAAACGTAGTCTTGACTCCTCCCATGTCTGAGGCGACCTGCCAAAGGCAAGGGAAAATAATGAACCAGGTGCTGTTACAAAACTGTCTGCGCTAAGGAATCCCTCAGAACAAGTCTACCCAAGCAGAGAGCCTTTTTCTCTCACAACAACCCTCCCGGAGCAACAGATCTTTAGCACAGCAAGCAAAACTGCAGACCTGTAGCCTAGGTACCTGTGTCTACCCTTTGCTCAGCTTTGCCACTAAGGAACTAGAAACCTGGCCGAGAAAATGCAAATTGTTCCTCAGTAGTCAGTGCCTACATTGTAGCTCATTGTCCACCCTACAGCTAAAGCAGCTTTTTTCTCATCTCTTTTCTGGACTTCCTTTTTCTTTTTGTAAATGGCACGCAGCATGTCCCACGCGGTTGCCGCCAACAATTCCCCAGAAAAGCTTTCCCCAAACCCCTCTTAGGGCTTGCAGTTCTCTTCAGACACAGCACAGGCCCAGCTGCGGGCCTCAGGAGCACACACAAACTGCTCGGCAGTTTGCCCTTCAGCGCAAAGCCAAACGCTCTCGCAGCACACGGAGAGGGTCCAGTTAGACAGGTACATCCTTTACGGATGGAATGCAGAAAAAAGCTGCTTCCCCTCAGTTCTGGAGAGAACCACACCGTTTTTAGAAGATGCCTCCAAAGCTCTCCCAGTCTGCGTTTTGGAAGTTTTCCACACCCTGCTGGGCAAGAGGCACTCCCTTTTTAGCAGGAGCTGTTGGCAGAAGCTTTACCAAACCTATGGCATCTTTATGGCACTTTTGTTTCAGTCTGCTACAACAAAGAAAAATCTTTGACTTACGTCTCAGACCGTTAAAAATTCTGGGGGGTGACACCGTTGAAAAAGCCCTGCCGACTGCTCGACGGATGCGTTGCATGGTTTCAGCAGGGCTGCTTGAGTCCGTGGGCCGAAAATAAAAAATGGAATAAAACCCCACTTGCACAAGTCCCCGGACTGTGCAAGGAAAAGAGGGGGGGAAAAAAAAGAAAAAAAAAACAAAAAGAAGAAAAGAGAAGACACCTGTATGTGTCTGCACACCCTACAACCGCAGGGGAAACAAAAGGATGCCTACACAAGTCCGCAGACTCGTGCAACAGCAGGCAAAAGAAACAGAATCCCTTGTCGGGGCACAGACTGTTGCTTGAGAACACCTCAATTCGGGATCCTCTTGCAACGAGCACGCCAAGAGCAGCTCTGGATGCTGAGGCCTTGCGTGCACTAGGGCAACCTCCTGTGGACAATGCTGTGACGTGGCAGCCCTCCACTGACATCACAACAGCAGCTGCTCTAGGCTGGTCTGTGAATTTACGCATAGCAACTGAACCTCCTCTACAGCTGACGCAAAAGAAAGCCCGGAAAGTACTCCTCCTTCCCAAAGCAGCACAAACTGCCCCTTGCAGTCCATAACCCATAGCTCAGAGGATCCAAAAATAATGCCAAACAGGCACCAAGCACACAGCCCTAGAACTCTGGCCACCAATATGTCTGATGCAAACAAGCAACACTTGCTTCAATTCTATGGATGAAATCCATCAAATACGGATTTGGAAATATCCTGGAGAGTTCCCTAACTGGGAATGCCTGTCCTTCCCCCCCATCTCCTTCATGGCTAACATCAACCAGCACGTTGTAGGGCTTGCTGAAGGAAGAAGGCTACCTTAGTGGGGAAAAAAGGCTGAGTAACAAACTCGACATATGTGCTTGCACTGCACTGGAACAGCGTTTGTGTTGTCAATACGGCAGGGACCCATCCTCTGCATGGGGCAGTGACCGTGTCCTGTGCATGGCAGGGGTGCTCTTGGAGCGGCCCTCATAGTGTGGGTGTACCCATGGGCACATTTGCCCGTCCCCTCTGCTTCCGCCAGCTCCCAAGTCAGCCTTTCCCTTGAAAATGCTCTCTGTCCAACACTGAGCTCCTGCTGCCTTTCCAAAAACCCACTGCCTTCAGCTTGTGGGAAAACTGCAAGGTCAGATTTCTCCATGGATGTGCCTTTGAAATCTCTGTCCTGCCCATGGTGGACGCTACGTGGTACTGCATTTTGCAGTCATTTGCTGCACTCTCCTCGCTGGCCTGTAGGAGCTGAGTAAATGGATCCTGGTTTTCCTGAGCTAACTTCCTCTTTCCTTTTCCAGACCGCATAACTCACCGAACCACAAAGTCCACGTCTGCTTCGGACAGTTGCCAGCACCAAACAGGGCAAATAAGACAAAGTGCAGGTTCTGTGGAATTCTCCTCCGTCATTTCATTCTAGACCTCCCTACAAGGTGCCACAGGAAGGAGCAAATAGGGGCCAGTTTCACCGGTGACAGGAGAAGGCAGCAGGTCAAGAACAGGAGTTGAGCCCATGGCTAGAGGAAGCCGAGGAATTTGCAAGGCGGGGGAGTGCTTGAGATGGCAGACACCTGGCAAGCTGCCTGCTCTTGTCTTGCTGCTGAAACCGGGAACTTCAGTGCTCTTGAGAACAACACTTGGGCCTAAATCCCACTGGAATCAGCATTTCTTGGAGGGACTGGTGTGGGAGATTAGGGACAGGCGATCGGAAGATATCGTGCTGTACGGGTAGACAGAACCCCTCCCTCAACACTGAGTTGTTTAGTGTCCTTGATAAGGTAAGCAACACCTAACTTGTAACGTAAGCAGACGGAGGTGATGTAGCAAACAGAGGTTTTATAACTCCATGTAATCAGTTAATAAACTGCCATTTGCCGTCCACCACATTGGTGTCTGTGAGCTGGTGGCCTGAGCAGCCTGGGTGTGGCTGCCATGTTGCTCCTGAATCAGGTCGCTGTGCCTCAGCAGAGGCAGAAAGTGGTGCCGAAGCCCCGGGAGTTGCCCGGGAGATTGGGAACCGCGTGAACGGGTGAACAACGGCCGAGTGGCGGGGCCAGCTCAGCGAGGGGGATGCCCCGGGACCCGTGGGAGAAGGATGGAACCTCTCACGAAGGGGATATCTCAGATTCATAAACAGTGGGGAATTGATTGTAAAGCAAAAGATTTTACCCTCGCAGTGATGAGGCTTTTGCAACTTAGTATCATTGATCCGCCGGTGGAAATTCTCCACCCAGATATTTGGGATCAATGTACAAAAGTTCTTGCCGAGTAAACTATGTCTTCTGGGTCGGCAAAGTATCTTAAGTCATGGGGGAGGGTTGTGCAAGCTTTACAAAGGGCTTTTCAGGAAGAAGAGACCTGGAAAGCCACACAAAATTTTCTAAAATTTACACCGCAGCTCGGTGTAGGAGCTGCGATGCAAACTGTTTTAGAAGAAACTTTTTCAGAGGAAACTTTTAAAGGCGATTATCAGAGTGTAGAAAAATGCAATCTGGCAGTCAGTGACTGTGTTCAGGCTGCTGATAAAGTTGGTGCTGCCGACTGCAGAAACTTGGAGGAGCAAAATCTCCCTCCAAAGGCTTCAAGTCCAGAGCTAGCTGCTGAAGAAAAAAATCAGGAAAAATTGTTTTATGATCGATTAACTGAGGAAGCCAGGGATATTGCCAAAAATTCTGCCGGGGGGTCGCTGGTAGAAGGGGCTGAGGGGGGACCTCCACCCTATATGGCAAGAGATTGCAGTGAATCTCTGGGAGAGAACAAAAATGTAGCCAGATTGGAATGTTCGGCAGATAGCCAAGAAGCAAGAAGCAAAGAAGGTCTTTTGCATAGTGTGCCTGTTGTTAACAGAAACAAAGATAGCGCGGACACACGCGAACAGAAGAAAAAGGGAATCAAAGCTAGTCAGAAGGCTTGCCAAAAAGCACATTCTTTTAAGGAACACAGTTTAAAAGGGGGAGGCAAGGGGCGGCTCAGCCCTGAGAGAAAGGGGCGGGGGCCAAGAGGGAAGGGACAGCCCAGCCCTGAGGGAAAGGGGTGGGGTCAGAGCCCAACCAAACGGGTCCAGAGCCCGGAAGCAGCCAGTCAGTCGACTTCCGACTCTGATTCGAACTCTAGCTCAGAGGACTGGGACAGCCAGTCCTCTGCTGCCGCCTCTGGCTCCTGCTCCGACAAAGAAGAAGTAACAGTATATAAAATCAGTAACAACAATGCTTCTACTCTGGTTGAGGGGAAGTCAGAAAAAGAACAAACTCCTCTCACAGACTGCAGGAAAATAAAAATTGCATGCGCCGATTGGGGTCCATTGGCCACACTGGCTTTTCCAGTCTGAGTCGGGGGGCAGGTGGAAACCAGAGAACATACTCCCCAGTAAATCCTAAGAATGTACAAGCAATTGTTAAAGCAATCACTGACTGAAGGATCAATTCAGCTATGGTTTCTACTCTCATTGATAGTGTTTTTGGAGGGGATGACATGCTCCCATTTGACATAAAGCAAACCTGCAGATTGATTTTCGATGGAGCAGGGATGATAGTTTTTAAACAAGAGTGGGCGGACAATTGTGCAAAGCAACTAGCCTTACTAACTGGTGCAAATCAATTTAACCCTATCAGAATCTTACAGCACGCAGGCACAAGAGGAAGGCCACATCTGGCACCTCCTCCTCATTCAGTCCTTTAGCTATCTACCAAAAACCTAAGTCAGATCCTTACAATCCATTTCTTAGTGTGTTAAACGCTACCTTTTTGTCGTTGAACCAATCCAATCCAAACTTTACAAAATCATGCTGGTTATGTTATAATGCAGAACCTCCTTTTATGAGGGTGTTGCCCTTGATGTTCCTTTCGAATATTCTGCAGCAGGTAATCCAAACAACTGTAAGTGGGACACCCCCCGGAGAGAAATTACCCTGAGTCAAGTCACAGGCCGAGGCAAGTGCTTTGCAATGTAACCTTAGCAAAGCAGATGGGAAGCACTCGTGCTGAGTTCATCCAACCTAGCCAAAAGACTGATAAGTGGGCGGTCCCATTCGTATCAGGAATGTGGGTCTGTCAACAAATAGGAATAACTCCCTGTGTGTACCTTGGTAAATTCAATAACCTTGCTGACTTTTGTGTCCAAGTTTTGATTGTTCCTAGAGTCCTGTATCACCAAGAAGAAGAAATGTATCGCTTTTAGAAGAAACCATCGAGCTCCACAAAAGAGATGTAATGACAGGTATAACCATTGCAATGCTCCTTGGCCTAGGAGCCACTGGCACAGCCACAGGTGTTTCAGCTCTCGTGACCCAACACCAAGTTTGGGTTTTCTCAGCTGCAGATGGCAATTGACGAGGACTTGTTAAGAACTGAAAAATCCATCTCCTCTCTCGAGGAATCGATCTCCTTGCTTTCAGAAGTCATCCTGCAGAACAGGTGAGGACTGGACCTCTTGCTCATGCAGCAAGGAGGCCCGTGTGCCGCCTTGAGAGAAGAATGCTGTTTTTATGCAGACCATACCAGAGTCGTGCGAGACTCCATGACCGAACTGAGGGAAAGAGAAAGAGAGAGAAAGAGAGAGAGAGAGGCCCAACAAGGATGGTTCGAGTCATGGTTCAATCAGTTAGTCCCCACAGCTAGCCACCCTTGTTTCCACCCTAATAGGCCCTCTCACCATGATACTCTTGATATTGATTCCTGGGCCTTGCATTTTGAACAAGTCAGTGTCGTTTGTTAGAAGCCATTTAGAGAAAGTCGACATCCTATTGGTCGAATGCCCGCAATTACCATGAAGTGCACTTATTACTAACATGTTATATCACTTTTGTGTCCTATTATATTAACTTTAACAGCTTTTGCATTTTTTATAACATTTATACTTTCATAGGTTTTTTACTTAATCATGAGAGGTGGGGGAGATGTGGGAGATTAGGGACAGGCGATCGGAAGATATCGTGCTGTACGGGTAGACAGAACCCCTCCCTCAACACTGAGTTGTTTAGTGTCCTTGATAAGCTAAGCAACACCTAACTTGTAACGTAAGCAGACGGAGGTGATGTAGCAAACAGAGGTTTTATAACTCCATGTAATCAGTTAATAAACTGCCATTTGCCGTCCACCACTTTGGTGTCTGTGAGCTGGTGGCCTGAGCAGCCTGGGTGTGGCTGCCGTGTTGTTCCCAAATCAGGTCACTATGCCTCAGAGGAGGCAGCATACCTCTTTGAAGGTTACTGTCCAAGAAATTTCTTAAGGAGTGAAAGGTTTAGAAATAGTAGATTAAAATAATCATTGAAACTTACAAGCAAAAACACCAGATGAGCAGATATATCTCACATATTTTTATGATCTGAATCTTAATTATTCCAACATAACATTTGAAGAGTAGTTTTCATCATTACTTTTGTTGTTGCTGTTGCTGTTGTTCATTGTATTTAAGAAAATGTGCTTGGATTCCAGATACATTATTTCATCTAAAAATTTTTCTGTATAATCGACATCAAAAAAATGTGTGATTTTTAATTAATGGTTTAATCATTATGTGATACAAAATCTGACTATCTACTGCTTATTTCAATAATTCATTCTCACTGGGACTTCAGCTTTCCTTTTTTTGATTTTATGGGTGGACTTTAGGTTTTGAAAACAAAAAAATCACTTGTATTTATGCTACTTTGTCTTGTTCTTGCGTATTTTTCCTTTATGTTTTAGGCCAAATCATTTGAATATGGCATTTCTTTCAGAATATGTATTCACAATGTACATGAATCTATATATCTTTTCAAAATGAAAGTGATACTCTTCCATATTTAGAAACTGAAGGTTATATTATCCAGCACTTTCTGGCAAATTTTATTCCCTGGGAATTCAAAGCAGCTGTAAGTTATTTTTCCTGGCCAATTGCACTTACCCATACACTGACTGTATGGGTAACCAACTGGTGTCACAGAAAATGGTTTATAATGCCAGACTATGTAAATAAAATTAAAGCACCCATTTTGATTCATTACTTTTATGAGTATCTGACTATATAATAGTGTCGCATATTTTTGGAAGTTCCACCATTAGTTATAATGGAAACCTGTCTATCCAAATTTATTCAAAAGCATTTTATTTTACTTTAAGGAATTGCAAATTATTTTCATATATATCAGTATTCATCTCATTATTTTACATCTGTTCATGGAAGATTTGTTTCTTTTTATTCACAGAGGTTTTTTTTTACTGAGACTATATGTAGTTTAATGTTTTGTTTGTGTTGGAAATAACTATCCTAGTTTGGTCATTCCAGAAGTCAGAATTGAAAGATAATTTAGAAGGAGAGAAAATTGTTGATTTTTAGCACTGTAAATAAAGATTTTTTGATTATTGATCAAAAAAAGAAACCAACCTTGATTTTTTTTTTTTTGTTAGCTTTTTATCTCTTCCCAAGTTTTTCTTTTGCAGTAGTTTTTATTGTAGCTTCATGAATAATGATGAAAATAGTAGTCTCATTTAGCACAGAACAAATTTACATATGCATGAGAAAAAGTTTTATGTCTGAAAGTATTTGCCTATTATAATTGTCTTAGTTAGGTTACAATCCAACCAAAAATCATCAGTGCATTCATTGTCAATGTATATCCTATACTTCACGTGTAAGAGGAAACTTCATGTATAGCATTATTGCATAAAGTTTTAAATACGACAGAAACATTTTGGTCATAAGTTTAATCATATTAATTTTAAGAGGTACTATACAATACCTATCAGCAGTATAAATAAGCTGTAAATTTACAGAAAACTTTGTGACTGAACTTCAGATTGAAGTTGAGATTAACTTTTATTTATGTCAAAAGACTGCTTATGGAGCCTGTCTAGTTAAGATATTTATGCATCAAAAAAAACCTTTCAAAATCTATATTTTCCAAGAAAAAGTCAGTTGATAGTGGAACAAGCTCCCTGTTTGGACTTTGTAATGAAAAAGCGTAATAGTATAAAATCTAAACTTTTTGTTATGCTTTTGAACTTGCTTTCTGGAAGGTGATTTAGGGGCCCACACCCATGAGATTATACAGCAACCACCAGAGCACACTTTGGTCTACATAGAAGTTGACACAGAATCTTAAGTATCATATAAACTCACAAAAAAATTTTCTCCCATTTCATGAAGGGAGAACAAAGAGCTTTTCATGAACTGGACTGCTTACATTTTGGGCTGTTAAAAATGGTTGTTTGCATTATGTTGCTGTATATTATTTGGTTTCATATAGCCTTTCCTTTTTATATTGGGTTTTGTAATGGTTTCTTCTGTACCCCCCCAGTTCCCCTGGAAAATGTATTATCCTGAAGTTTGCCCCTGCCCATCTCCCACGCAGTTCCCCTCCTGGAATGTAATCCAACCCTGTTCCACTCCCACCTTATCCCTGACTGGGTAGTGGCTTGTCCCCGTCTTTAGCCTCTTACCTGGATATAAGCCGAAGCAACATGTGGCAAAACCCTCTTGGTTCGGGGAGAGGGACAGGGCTCCTGACCCTGGCTGGGGCAGGACCACAGCAGAAAGACTGAATAAAATCCTGGTTTCACCCTCAGATCAAGTGCAGACCCTCCCTTGCCATCAACGGGGACTTGCTCTCTCTGATAAGGGAAAGGTTCTCAGCCACTCCTAGGTTTTGGGACCCTGAGGAAAAATCCTTCTAACTGAGGTTTGTCTCTCAGGCTAGCCAGAGCAATAACCGAGCCAGGGCTCCATGAGGGAGACAAGACACAGTATTAGATTTTTGCTTTCTTGATATATTATTATACAAGCTCTTATTTTGAATAACACTGGTTAAAACCAATGGAGAGTTTCATTCTCAGATCCAGAAAAAAATACTTTCTAAAAAGAATTAATTGAGGATTACAGTCTGTTACTCTGTAGCAGATAAGAAGGGAAAAACCTTTAGAAAAATTATTCTGCTTAACAAATATTATTTCTGCCAAATAATACAGTACTTCCCATGTATATACTGCAGTTATGGAGGTCATACCGAAACAGTAATTATCCTTTACAACATCTGATATATTAAGGAAAGAATTAAGTATCCTCCACAAGCATAACAAGTATACAGGTGTGTGATTAAATAATTTTATTCTGCAGGAGTCAGAAAGCAGGTTTCCCAAACTAAAACAAGAATGTCCTAAAGCCCTGAAACTTTGAAAACTCCAAACTAATATTTTTTTCTTCTGAAACTGAGTATGTCTGTAATGGCTTTGGTGAAATATCTTTTTCCTATGTATATATACACATTAAAAAAAGAAAAACCTGAATCTTAAGTTTATTTTTGTCAATTTACTTAAATTACAAATCAAATGTAAATTTGCTATAAGTACAATTTTAATCCTTAATTCATGAAAAGCAATTTTATACAGGAATGTTATTCCTTAGCAAATAATTATATTCTGACTTGGAATGGACTCACAAGGATTGTTGAGTCCAAATCCTGATTCCACACAGGGAAATCTAAAAGATAAATTTTGAAAGATAAAGTATAAGGGCATTGTTGAAAGGCCTTTGAACAGCAATTGGCTTGGGGCCACTTCTTGGGAAGCTTTTTATGGTGCTTGACCAATCTCTCAGTGAAAAACTTTTTCCGAATAACAAATCTGAACTTCTCCCCAGTACAAGTTTTAGACATTCACATCCAGTCATGAGATACCAGAGAGAAGACATCTCTCTCTGTGACTCCTCTTAAGGAAATTGTAGACAATAATGACATCACCCTTCAAGTCTCTTCACTAAAGCATTCACTGTTTCAAACACTATTTCAAACTGTTCTATCATGTTATACTAGTTTAGTTCTTCCAAGTTTCAGTGTTTATGATGAGGCAAATGTGTCTGGCTGAAATAAAACGCCTCTTCATGCCACTAACAGAAGTACTCTAATGTATTGTTTCTTCTTCTTAAAAGCTCTAGTGCAATATAGGAATACAGTCTGTTAAAGAGAATGACTCACCTAAGTTAATATAGAGAAGTGTTGAATTTTCCTGAAATAATTTCTTTCTTTTCAAATAACTACTAATATTTCAGGTTATTTTCCCCACGCTTCCTTAAAACATATTTTCATTGTTTTGTAAGACTTTATCAGGCTCATTATCTTGCACAGCAGAAAACATGGTGTGAGTTCTCCAATAACTTCTCTCAGACCTTATTTGTCTATATGCATTTTGTCACACTCCTAATTTCAAATTAAGGTTATAAAATCAGATTAATTAGGCCATCCTCTCTGGAAGTTTGCTTCACTGAGATGTGTGTGCACAATGAATTAAAACAAAACAAAACAAAAACAAAACACAACAACATGAAAAATTATTACTGGTATATGCAAAATTAATACTGCTAGTATTATGCTGCTCACCTGAGTTGAAAATGTTTGGCAAAATTTAATGCCAAAAGCACCATTTCTCAGAACAGAGCTGGAGTTTTACTCTCTGGCAATGCTGGGGACAATTTACCGGATATAGGCAAGCACAGACTGCACAAAAGCTGGACTTGTGTTCCAAGGCCATTTTAAATTAAATCCCCTCTTGCTAATATTACATTTATGCCTAACATTTATGTCTGGTTTTATATTTTTGTTTGTGACTCATTGATTGTTTATAGTATCCATTGGTTTGCGGAGAGTTTCAAGAACATTCTTGAATTAAAATGTGTTCAACCTTAAACATGAAAATCCATGTTCTTTTCTGAGCAAATTTTGGTAGTAGATCCCCTCCAGCACACAGCAGATGCCCATTTTCTTTACCTGTCATAAACCAGAGCTGTACTCTGTCCAGACACCACCTCCAGAAGATAGCATCATACTCTACATATATTATATTGCTCTATTGCAGGTTTTAGAGAATACTTTGCTTGCCTCTTTTTTTTTTTTTTTTTTTTTTCCTTTTATGCTCCAGGCTGCTTCTTAGTGGTATATTTTTTAGAATAAGTTACTGGTGGATACATTTAAATGATGCTCAAATCTTGATATAAATACTTTTTAAGCCTGGGTGCACTTCATACAGTATTATTGCCACTGTTTTGGCAAAAATAAACCACCAAAGTTAGTGATACACAACATGTCAGTAATTTACTTTTCTAACACTGCAGCTTTTACTCACATTTTTATACTCCTTCTGTGTTGCTATTTGTGATACGTATGTTCTATACAGACTCAAATAAATAGAACATTAAAACATACTGTCAAAAAAGAACATGGGAAAACTTAAGTAATCAGAAAAGGCATAGATTGTTTACTTTCTGGGTTATATATATAAATTCTTTCAGAATCACTACACTATGTCACTTAGATGGATACTAGCCCATTGATAAAGGTCACTGACCTTTTAGAAACTAGAGGACTCTAAATGGAGGAGAAATTGACAGGAATAAATTTATATATTTATAGACCAGTGGAAGATGCAAATATTAAATAACAGTGATTTTCAACAATATTTAAATGGAAGGCCAAAATGAGGTGGACTTTCACATTCCAATTGGACAATTTGTTAAATGAGTTAGAGAATTTTTGAAAAGGAAAATTTGGAACATAAGCAAGCATATAAATTAAATACAAAAGATCTTTCTTTCAAGAGATATCTCCCAAAAAAAGAAAACTATAAAAAAGCAAACAAAAAAACCCCTCCAACAAAATTAAAATTCTTTCTTTTGAAGTTTTAACACTTTTTTTTTTTTTTTTAATACTGTCATATTTCTAGGAATTGAGGTAATATATGAAGTTACACATAAGTAATTCACAGAATGTTTTTATTTTTTTCTCTAGATTTAGTTCAGCTGCAGAAAGCAGTTAATATTTAATGCGAGGGGCATAAAACAAGATCTGAACAGTCTTTTTAGATACAAATTAATTTGAGCTTGAAATGGTAATGTTCCTAAAATAGATATGGAATAGGTAGTGGAGATTTTTCTCTTCTGAATGTCTAAATTTTCTGATTAAGTCCAGCTTATTGTTGTATTCCAGTCCTAATTGTTGTATTCCAGGGTCAAAATGTGGAAATATATAAGAAAAATGACTGATAAAAAATTTGTTGCTCTTAGGCTGGAATAATATACATAAACCTATCATTATCTGGAAATGCTGTCATAAATGTTAATAGAATGCAAAGGAAAAGTGGTGGTTGTTGTTGAAACAGGGATGGTAGCAGTTTGCAGCCATTTAAAAGATTCTGAACAGCCACTTAAAAATACGAACTCAATTGAAAGGCTTTAATATGCAGCTTGCTTTGAGTTTGTTCATCGTGATATCTCAGCACTGCTCACTCTTTTAATAAAAGAGTGAATCTGTGACATTATTTTGTCTCTAGCAAAATGATCAAACTGTTACCCTGGAGATTATGCTCTTGACATCTTTCCTAACTCTTCCTTGTTTGTTTTTAAATACTTCTGTTAGCAGTGACAGCTACTGTCTATCATTTTTTTTTCTATTGGAAGCCATCAATCAACGTCTAGGGTTTGAAGTAAATTTAAATTACTAAATTTACCTACTATCATAAAACAGAAGCCACATTCTGCTTAGAGCCTTGGTTTTGGTGGTTTTGTTGATTTTAGTGTGTTTCTTTGGGGTTGGGGAGGTTTGGGGGGGTGGGAAGAGCATTTTGTTACATCTTTGAAATTGAAATGCAAGCTTAATAATTAGTCAAAGACTATAAATCCATTTTCACTTGAAAATTGTGCACCAAGATATACGCTGGATGGATACCACATAACCATCAGCATTCAGCCCTTTCCAAAAGGTTGTGCTCTACAGTACTACAGCCATTCTATGAATTGATTATTATGTGTTCCAAACAAAAAAAATGCCATGACATTTTTCAGCATAACTTTTGAATTCTCTACAATTAAACTTGTGACATGTATTTGTAGCATCAATACTGCAGAGTGGTGTTGTTTTGGCTCTGGTGATTAACTGGAGATACAGGAAGTAATGTTCTCTACCTCAGCACACAGTAGTAAGTTGAGACCCTGTCTTCTCTTCCTACTTCCTTCAGGAACAATGGGGTGGGGGTGGGGGTGGGGGGGGTCGGGGGGGGAAGGGGGGAGGGAAATTGTTCTGTTTTGGTTTGAGTTTTCCATTTTTTTTTTTCATGGAAGGACTATTTATTAATTATATTAGGGTTTTTACTTCTTTTTTTTTTTAATTTTCAGCAGTGCTTGCAGAGGTAGAAAATAGAAAGAGTTTTACCAAACCAGAGTAGACAAGAAGATGTTTTCCTGTAAATCAAGTGTTGACATCTTGGAAGGTAGATCATAATTTTGCATTTCTTCCCCATTTTATTAAAGATTACCTTGTACAACTTATCCTCCAGTATGATGAGGGATAAGTGTTTGGATTTTTTCCTGTTTAAAGATGAAATTATGTTTGTAAATGAATACTGAGCTTCTGAAAAGCCAAGCTTGATTAATTTAGAAATTAAAATATTCTTCTAATGAAATTATAGATGTCAAATAAAATACCCAAAACTCAAAACACCTTGTCTCCACCATCAAAACCCCCATACAGACAACACTTTAATTTTTGTCCTAAAGAGAATAAAAGTGCTGGAAGATTTAATGGGAAAAAAATTAATTTACTAGAAACTATAAAAGTGTATTTCCTAGCTAGGAAAACTAGGATAATATACTTCCACTAAGATTAAAATGTGCACTGAGTAGATGAAGCTACTGCCGAGAGCTCCAGCAGCAATACTAACCCTTATGTGTAATCTGTTGGATTGTGATGGGTTAAAGCAATTAACTCTTCCTAAATCTTTATCTTGAGGTCTAAAGTGCATTTTGATTTTTTTTTTTCCCCAATGGAAGAAAGATTACAGTACAAACACATTCCTGTGATTATATTTAGAATCCCTATTAAGTATAACAGCCAAAGACAAAGACAATTATATTGTCAAAATCCTAGGAATTATGTCAACATTCTGGAACGAATTCTGTCTTCACTAGTTTGAAAGTGTGATGTAGACTAAAGCATAAATACATCTTAATGGCCCTTCAGTGTAAATGAGATTTAGGGTCAGTACACCAAGTTATACAACAAATATTTCCTTCACCAAGATCCTTGACTCTTCTGAAACTATTTGACTTTGCCAATTAGGTGTGGCCTTTTGTGACATGAATTTGTTATTATTTCTCATCATGAAAGTAAGTATTTGGACAATATATTTCCAAGAGACATTGATCCTCAATAATTCCAGTTGTCTGGTCCTCACCTCTTATGTTTCATGTTGCAGGTGATTTCCCAGACTGACACTTCTACATGCAACCTGTATTTAACTGTATAAAGAATTTTACATTCTGTGTGGGTAGGATGCTTCTTATGATATCACAACCCATTAATGTCTCTAATGAAACTTAAACTTTCATTCTGACAGAAGAAAACAGAACTTCAAGGGCTGTGAGTTCATCTTCATGAATTGCTTTCCAGTTGCTTAGCAGAAATTTGTAAAAATATCTGCCTTAGTTTGTAACATTTCTCCACTAATATATAATTTTCTTTTTAGTAGTTTACAGGTCATCCTCATTTTGAAGGTATTTACTTATGTTCATGTGATTAGTGCCTAGCACTTCTAATTTTTTTTTTAAAAAAATATATAAGCTTACTTTTTGACAGTTTTAATATTTAGAATGATAAATAGGTGCTGACTTCATAAATTTCCTCTCACTTCAGCAAGGGGAAGAAAACATTCCTAGAGAGCTGAGGAGGTCTTATAACAGTAACATATGTATCTTCCAACAGAGGACTCTGCTTCCCTTCTGGTTCCAATATCCCCAAAACAACCAGTATGGATATCTGTGTTTAACATCTGACAAGAAGGCATGCTTCATTCAGACAATGGTAAAGATGTTTTTGCAGGAATTGGTTTTATTTTAAGTTCTTTCCACCAAAGAAAAGGCAAAGTATGCAGGGATTGTAAAGCGCCAGCTACTTCTTCTAAACAACTAATCTTTTAACTCTCAAAAAAAATTCTAAACCCAAATTATTATAAACAATAGTCGGTTTCTTTTCTTTCTTGCTTATCTTATACAACGTGTTTAGTCTTTTTCCAGAAACATGGTTTACATTAAGATCAATCCTGCTAGGGGCATGCAGTGTCTCGCCAGTATCATGTGCGAGGAAATGAAGTATACCCACTTCTGGGCAGGGCAATTTAGAGTCCCTTTGCTTCTCAAGTGAACCAAATAGGTAAGCTTTTTAGCTTTTTAATTATCATTGCACCCAGTCAGACTCATGCTATTTGAGGAAATGAGCATAAGCATAATACAAATAATACTCCCAAATCATGCTGTAAGCAATGGAACAGAGACTTCTATGTGTTACAGCTCATTTCTTTGCCATTAATTTGGAACATAACTGTCACAATTTCTTAATTATTTAAGTAATTAGAAAAAGAAATCCACAATGCTTAAAAAATAGACAGCTACTTGCAATTTCTCCTTTAGGATACTTAAGGTAGGATTTGTATATGCCTTAATCTCTAGATAGAGTAGAAAAATAAGGCAATGGATTAACAAATACTAGTTTATGCACTCTGCATATGGTTCAGCTGACTTTCTCTTTTACTAACTGTATAGGATGAAAGTATTTATCTCCTCTTGCTCTGTCTAAACTCAAAGGATCAGGAGGCCTGATTATTTTATGAATAGCTTTTTGCTGAAAATGTAAACTTGTTCCACATCTTTAGACTCTCTTTCTTTTTCTTTATAGGGCTCAATGACATTCATCAACGAAATTAAAAGACAATCTTTGAAATTAATAATTGTCGTAAAAATAAGTCTCCCTGTAGAATCAAGCTGGTATTTAACACTCACAAGCATAGCAGAATGTATCCTTTTTTCAAGGAAATGGAAATATTTTCATTTAAAGATTGTTGGAATTTTTGGGATTTATAGAGTCAGATTTTTTCACTCCTTGCCCACTGTTTACTAATACCTATCCTGAGTGTTCACTGAGAACATGTGGAGAGGCATATTAAGCTTTGCTCTCAAGACCAGACTACTGGGTTGATTTGAAATTTCATAAAAAAATAACAGAATTTGCTACACTGTTTGTGTGATCCAAAGTAACAGAATGCAGAAAAACAGAAAAAGAGAACTTTTCATTTCTCCTTGTCTCTGTTGGGAACGTTTCCAACAGAGTCCTGGTTGATAAGGACAAAATTATAGATTCATATGAGCTGCTTCCAATTAAATGAAATTAAAGGGTATTGTTGGAGTCAGAGTTCCATATATTAAAGCTTTGGCTGATGATTGAGTCTGACCTTATTAGCTAAAGAGAGTATCAGTATCTGAGAGAAGCTATCAGTTCTTTCTCTCCATGCATTTCTTCCCCCTTCTCAACTCTATGTTGGTATGTATAGTAGAAAACAGCTGACCAAATTTTACTGTGCTACCTGCAGCCTATATATCTATGTTTTAGCATTGCTGAAACTAAGATACAAACAAACAAACAAACAAATAAACAAACAAATAAATAAATAGAATAAGCAAATTTTCATACTTTTCTCTGATTCACGACAAATACACTGTCCAGGTGTAGCAGTATGAAAATTGTACCTCCAACAAAATCTTCCTCACAAGTAAGAAAAAATTCCTTAAATACATCTGTCTAGATAATTTCCATATATTAAAATAAATGAAAGCAGCTAAAGTATGTTCCAATGTACAAGAACTTGAGATTTTCTTGGGTGTTTCAGGGCTATTTCCTATGAACCTTTAGTATGAATATCTATATAATAAATGTTATATATTTGGGGTAGAGATGCACAGAAAATTAATTATTTTGGAAGTTTGAGTGGCTACGAGTTCACCCATGTAAAGGGAAGGGAAGAGAAAGGAAGAACCAGGCTGCTTGCAGTCAATTGATTTCTAGAATATTGCATTACATTATTTAACAAACAAGAATGAGATGAGCTCCACACTGCCTAAGGTGGCAGTAGGTTATTCAGTATAGGTGCCCTCACTGACAGTGGCATCCTCTCCTGCAATGGCAGCTTGCATCAACTCTGGCACAACTCAAAACGAAAACATTGCCAAGACTTTTGAGACGTTTTTGGCAATTAATAAAATATTTTGTCAATTTGTGAAACACTGTTTTAATTTTCTGGGATTTTTTTTTTTTTTTTTTAATCTAAATGTTGCATAATGAACAACACTGCTTACCTGCTGTATGATACTTCGATGTTTTAGCTATTCTATTCACTAATAATCCTAAAAAATTATACTGCCATCTTCCTAAAAGCATGCTATATTATTTTTTAATATAATGATAACAAAACTTGCTATAGTATCCCTACTTTTAAAAATTATGACCATCAATTTTCTACCTTTTTTAAAATTTATTTTGTGTGGCCAACTATTCTGTAATGGATATTGGTGCTGAAGTGTTGGCAGCATGGGGGCTGCAGGGTTTGACTCTGTGAGGAGAGGCCAGGAGATATATCTGTTGGACAGACAGTTCTGGGTGGTGCTAATGGGTTCCAAAACAGACGTACCACAGGAGACAGCTGGGCCTACCAGTCACACTACTGGTCACTGCAAATGTTTAAGAAAGGGTGAAAAAAGCTGCACAGCAGCATGGAAAGGAGGAGTAAGAAAAGTGTGAGAAACAGCTCTGCAGACACCAAATTAATGAAGAAGGAGGGAAAAAAATAGGATGTTTGGTACAATAGGTAGCCATCTGATACTGGCTACCCACGTTGGTAGAAGTGTTCTGATGTTGCAAAGGCTAAAACATATTTTATTAATGGCTTGAATAATTATGATGTCTAAGTTTCATGGCGGGGATTCTCCAAAGTGTAGCTGAGTGCTCTGCGTAACGAGGGTGAGCCTCACTTCTGCATCAAGGAGAGAGAGTTCTGATCCCACAAACAATTCAGAATGTTTAATAGTATGTATATGGAGGTACATTTACACCAAATTTCAATGACATACAATAAAAAGTAAGGACAACTATTCTGGAATAATACTCAGCTGACTCTAAAGTTCATTTTAGTTTTTGAGTGTAAGGTTTGCTCTGTGTTTAAACTTGAGAAAAAAATAGTTTTGCAACACAGCCTTCCTGTGACTGGGTGTTTAAGGAAAATAAGTTTAATTCCATTCATTTTGTTCTCTAACATAATATCCTTACTATCATGCTTTTGTTACATTAATAGTAGGAGGCAACTTGCACTTCAGTGTGATATCCAGGTGTCCACAGGAAAACAAGACTGGGAAAAAAACTCAGAACACATTAAGAAGATATCTTTGTTAATGTGAGTGCCATGTGAATAAAGTGGGGAAGAAATAAATGTCATTTCATAACCAGAAAATATATTAATTAGGTACATAGAGAGGACAGTAGAAGTATTCTGAGTGTGTAGAATGGAAAAAGAAAAAAAAAAAGGCAAAACAAAAAAAGTAGACCATCTCCTGTGACACTCTGATCTATCAATTACACAACCTTATCAAAGAAACAAGCGAGGAATTACCATTTGCAGAGGTGTAAAACTGGACAGCTTGTTGTCTTTATGTCACACCTTCACCATTAGAATAGGAACTATGCATCTGTTACTCACCTGATGATTGTTTAAATATCTGATGCATCATCAATATCAACAGGAAAGAACATGTGCAGAATCCTAATTTGCTAATTTGTGGCATGAATCTATAAAGAGTAGGCTGCACTAGTGCAGCTGGAGATTAAAATGGTTTTGGAACTTTGTGTTTAATTAGACTGTAGCATCTGGTCTCCTAAAATGTACAGACTTTCTGGTGGAAAGTCTGTACATATTATTTGGTAAGACATGATGAACAGCAAGAATGTAGAGTGACAAATTCTAGAATATAACTGCATAAGGATATGCCAAATTATAATCAGTCATTTCTTAAAACAAAAACAAAGAAAAACATATTAAAGTGACAAATATTTGAGTGGAAATTAGAGTGGCAAATAGAAATACTAAAAAAAATACAAATAAATACAACAGATAAATTTTGAAAAATAAGTAATGACAAGTAGTTATTGTAGGAAAGTGTCAGAGAAGAGTTTCTTTCCCTAGAAGAAAGATCTAATCATAGAATCATAGGATTTTTTTAGTTTGGAAAAGACCTCCAAGATAATCAAGTTCAACCTTTGACCAAACACCAGCATATCAACAAAACCATAACTTTGAATACCATGTCCAGTCATTTAGTGAACACTTCCAAGGATAGTCACTCCACCACCTCCCTGTGCAGCCTCTTTCAAAGCTTAACAACCCTTTCAGTGAAGAAATTCTTCCTGATGTGCAACCTGAACTTCCCTTGGTGCAGCCTAAGACCATCTCCTTTCCCCGTCATTGCTTGCCTGGGACAAGACATCCTCACTTTGCTCCTTTCAAGTAGCTGTAGCGAGTCATAAAGTCACTCTTGAGCCTCCTTTTCTCCAGAATAAACACTCCCAGCTCCTTCAGAGCACACAACAGAGATAAGAACAGAAACACAATCTCTTCCCTGGTCCTACTGGCCACAGTGATCCTAATACAGGCCAAGATGCCATTGACCTCACGTGCACGCATTCCTGGCTTATGTTCAGTTGCTGTTGACCAGCACCACTAGGAGGTCTTTTTCCATTGGGCAACGTCCCAGTCAGTCTGTCCACAGCCTGCAGCATGCTGCAGGGTTGTCGTGACCCATGTACAGAATCCTTGGCCTTGTCAAACCTCGGCCCATTGCTCCAGCCTGTCCAGATCCCTCTACAGAGCCTCCCTGCCCTCCAGCAATTCAACACTCGCACTCATCCAGGCGCCATCTGTGAACTTACCGACAGTACCCTCAACCCCCTCATCCAGATCACCAGTGAAAATATGGAACAGGATTGGCCCCAGTATTGAGCCCAGGGACATCCTTATTGTCTGGACACCAACAGGATGTGACACCGTTCACCTCCATTCTCTGGCTATAGCCAGAATTTTTTAACCCAGCAAAAAGTACCCCTGTCCAGGACACAGGCTGAAAGCTTCCCACGCCAGGGGAGATGGTGTCAAAGGCTTTTTTTGAAGTCCTGGTAGATTACATCCACAGCCTTTACTTCATCCACTAGGTGGGTCACCTAGTATAAAAGAAGATCAGGTTGGTCAGGTTGTCTTGTTGGCCTTTCCCTGATCCTTACCCACAGACACTCAACCTTATCCCCACTGACCTTGAGCTCTGCACAGTCAAAACCCCCCCCTGAAGTGCAGAGCCACCCCACTGCCTCTGCTCGCCCGCCTGTCCCTTCTGAAGAGCTCATGACCATCAGTGCAGCACTCCGGTCATGCAAGTCATCTCGCCACCTTTCCATGACAGCAAATAAATCATAACTCTCCTGCACAATTGTTCCAATCTCCTCCTGATTGTTATCCATATGGTGTGCGCTGGTATGGCTGCACTTCAACCAGGCTGTCCATTGCACTCCCAACTCTTCGTGCTTCCCCTAGGCCTATGCTGCCCTCCGGCACAAAAGCTTAAACACTCTATGTGACTTGAAACCTGGACAGTTTCTCAAATGTGAGGGAGGAAAGAACACCAGGTGAGCTCACCTCAGGAGCTGGGAGGATCACTCTGCCCTCTGTTGTGCACACAGTTGTGCAAACACCCATTCCATGTCCTTCTGATGTCCCATGTCCTGTTTGCCCTCTCTGTTTGTCTACTCAGTTCTCCTCACTCAAGGTTGCTTGCCTCCCTGGAAGTGTTTAAATCTCTTGTTGCTGTGGCAATGCCCTTGACAGGTCATCTTTAGATCTGTGTTGGTTCTATCCCTAGTCAGTGTTCAAGATTGGCTTGGATGGGGCCATGAGCAACCTGATCTAGAGGGTGGCATCACTGTTGCTCACGGCCCCATCCAAGCCAATCTTGAACACCGACTAGGGAACCAAAACCTAGATAAGAAGGCCACATAAAAACGTATAGATGAGGATCACATTTCTTTTTAGAGGTGAAATTCCATAATTCCATATATTCTGAGTTCCATTCACATTAGTCATAACGGGCTAAATCAATTGTCTTGTTCTTGAAATACCTGAAACCATTAAGGAAATCCAAAAAAGTGGAATTCTGTCATATTTTTCAAAACCCTAAATTTGCTACAATTTTTTTTTTTTTTTTGCGGGGGGGGGGGGGGCGGGGGGAGATAATTTTATTTTTTCTAATTGCAGCTGGCTTGTATTCATTTTTTTGTAAAGAAAGTATCATTGTCCTTATGCTTAAATATAATGAAAATATTTAGGTAAAAAAAGTTTGAATGGGTTTCTTTCATAAGTAAAGAATACAGCTCCAAAATAGAAATGTTCTATTGATCCTCAGGAAGGGTACAAGGAGCCTGGAAATCCTTCACTGTTTTTTGCAGCACATCCTGAAGATGACAGATCAAAATCTGCTATTTAAATTAACCCAGTATCATTTCACTGACAACATGGCAGAAAGACTCAATTAAGTAATGTGTGTGAAGTGGTTAAGAATGTAGTTAGCCTTAATATATGAAAAATGATACAATAATTTCTGTCTCAAAGCCATCAGTAAGGACACAAAATTCTCACATATCAATGAATCTAACAGAGAGCAAGTCCTGTGGGACTTGTTATGGAAGTCTTGATGTGGTTTTCTTGGTTAGTCTCAACTGGACTCCATGGTCATCTTGAGACACCTGTTGCACTCTTCCAGATGTTAGCTGCAAAAAGTGATTGCAAGTTGCTGACAAGAATGTTTAGCAGGAATTGGGAGCTGCAACACTAAATTAAGTATTTGATAGGAAATTTAATTTCTGAATGAAGGACCTATTTGTCTTATGGTACATTACAACTAATTTCAAACAATGTTGGTCATGAACTCCAGAGACTAGGTTGAGAAATTTGGATTGAGAAGAAATCCTTTCTCTAGATTGCATAGAACTTGTTCAGTACATCAAGCCATTTGTCATTTGTGTCAGAGTGCAGTGTCTTGGTCCTTCTTTTGTGGCCACATGTGATTCAAATGAAAATGAGAACTGAGGGGAAATTGCTAGTTTAAAGAATCATTCTAGGAATTAAATCACTTTGTGTTTAGGTAATGAAGGAAATGCATAAGGAATTTAATTTTATTTTTCCCTGCAAAAAGGCAGTCTTCTCCTTCCAGTCTCACTTGTGAGGTCTTTAATAAAAGAATTTAACAGGTATTTGCTGCTGAACTCTGAGATTATAGTTCCAAAACAAATAGACGTAGCACAATAATAATTAACTTCAAGTTCACTACAAATCTCTATTAAGATTCTAATCTATTCAGATATTTTTCTAGTCAATTTTTGACAGATCCACATGTGAGTACTATTGGCCAACGTATTAGGAAGAAAAATAATATTTTCTTTCTTTTTCAAACATACATATATTTACACTGATGGAAAGATTTTATTTAAACTTTTACATTTTATTTAAACATTTAAACTTTCCATTTCCAAATACTGCTGATATCAATATCATTCAAATATGCCTCTGCAGTCTGTGATGAATCACTGAGCCATTTGTATGTTACTTGGTGTCAGGCTATTTCAAATGTATTGATTTTTATTTTCCATGAGTGACATATACTGGAATGGTAACTTTCATATTAAAAGTATTTGCCCATGCAGAGTTTAATCCTAAGGAGAAACAGTGCTTTGTGGAATACCACAACAATTTTCATTTGCATATGTTAAAAATGAATTGCAACCATTCCCATTAAAATCAAAATACTGTTTCTGAATTAGTATGCCTAAATCCTCATGCTTAACTATCTGTTACTCAGGAAGCTTACACATTACAGATGAAAGCTAAGACTATACAAACACAGGGCTTAAATTGGGATGCTATTCCAATTAGAATCCTAGAGTGGCTAGATTTGGAAGGGACCTTAAAGATTATCTACCTCTATCCCCTCGCCATGGGCAGGGTATCCTCCACTAGACCTGGTTATTCATTCTGCCTGGCCTTGAACACCTTGAGACAGGGAGTTAACAATGTCTCTGGGCAACCAATTCTAGTGCTCCGTCACTCTCACTGTAAAGTACCACTTCTTAATATTTAATTTAAGCCTACTCCTTGCTTAAATACCATTCTCTCTTTTTCATATCACTACACAGCTTTGTGTAAAAGCCCTTCCTAGCCTTTCCTTTTGCTTGTCAACCAGGGAAAGTAGAGAACATTCACTATTTTAAAGGACTTGGACTATCATAAATTATTCTCAATTACTTTGATGACAAAAAGACATTATTATTTAAGAGCTACTACAGCAGAATCACAGAATTAGCTGAGTTGGAAGGGACCCTCAAGGATCCCTTCCAATCCTGCTCTTGGCCGTGTGTAACACTATCCCCAAGACTCACACCATGTGCCCAAGAGCCTGTAATATGATATGTATTTATTATCTTACAGATAGATAGATAGATAGATAGATAGACAGATAGATAGATGGATACTGATATATTTTAGGATGTATTTTATGCAATCCAGTTCATATCAAGAAAATAAAATTGTATGCAGACCTGCAATAAATCACCAGAATTGTCTACAAATTCTTGTAAAATCCTTTAATAACCTTCAGTAAGTAGATACATGGAATCACAGTACAGGAGGTTGGAAAAACCTTTTGAAGGTGTCTGACAACCTCCTGTACTGTGAAAGTCCAGTGAGACTGTGTTGCACAGGTTTCATCCAATGTCTCCAAGAGGTTACATCACCTCCTGGGAGCCTGTTCTGGTGTTATGTTACCCTCATTGAGAAAAGGTACCACTTCAATTCATGCTAGCAATGTGTCCCCATCGCATTTGGCTCTTCTATGGTATTTCTCCAAGTTTTATCCGTGCTTTCTTTATATTTTCCTATCAGATAGCTAAGCTTTTCTCCTTTCTTCCTCCAGACTGAAGAAGCCATGCTTCCTCAACTTCCATTTTATATTCAGTGCTTCAACCTTGAGCAATCTGAAGGGTCTTCTGGTGAGTTGGTTTGTGTTAGTGTCTTTCTTGCACTACTGAGGCCAAAATTGAACGTGATCCAATGACAGTTTTTGTGTATGAATATCATTTATATTTACAGCTGGATACATTCATATGGCATTAGCAATAGTGGAAAATTATACTTTGATACATATACAAATCAGTATTACAGAGCATGGTTCTATTATTTATATTTGAATAAAATATCCTAATTTTCCACCATACTAAGTTTTAAACATACTGTTCTATCCAAAGAGGGATACTGAATATTTTTAATCTAAAATTCTGTGCATCTTGTGATACCTGAGTAGCTAAAGCTCTGACTTAAAAATCAGACTGCTAAAATGGTAGCAAAAGCTCTGAGATTAATGCTTCACTTATTAGTTCAGATGAAAAATATATTTATTTAAATTTAATTAAGGCTAAAAGCATTTTTCTTTGATTTCCTTACTTATAGAAATTGAAACTCTTTTGAAAAAATATTAGTAAAATTATGGAAACCTGATATTGTTTTCCTTTCTGTGGCAAGAGTGTTCACACTAATATTTCATATTTTGCAGGTACTTTACAAGACTGCACTTTGAAGTATGAAATGCAGTCAGTCAAAACAAAGTATTTAGGGCTCATTTTTAGTAGTATCTCTGAATTTCCATAAAAGTCTGAAATTCCATAATGAGAAATGGGAAACTTTAAAATGATGGACTCTTTCTGAAAAATCATATGTCCTAAACTACCTCTGGTATGGCACCTTATACAGTCAGATATTACAATATTAAAAAGAGCAAAAAAACCCAAACATTTTGTACAATAGACTATCTCAGCTTTTTATGGCAAGTCATCCATTTTAGTTTCTGATAGTGAAATTAAATTTTGCAAGAAGAGTAGCTTTTTAATTATTATTTTCCACATCATGAGCCTACTCTAACTGCTTGTGAATGCTAGAACTAATTCGTAGCTGATTAGCACTCATTCCTGTAGCTAAGGACAGATATTAAAGCTATTTTCTTCCTACGTAGAAAGATATTAACAAATGGAGTTTGGGATGAAAACCAAAGGAAAATAAAAGCTCTAAGATGCAGACTGAAAATATATAATCAGCTGTATTGTAATTGGTTTTATTATTATCCTTGGTGAATGTTACAAGCCTTTCATTCAACAGAACCAGATGGGGGAACTTAGTAAAAATTAAAATACGTTTACATAAAGTATAAAAATTTGAAATGTAAATAATTGAGTATTTTTGATTAAGAAAATATACTATCAATATAAAATAGGCATATAAAGAAGAAAACGTGTTGTAACAGCACACAGGTGGTAGAAGGCAATAACAATACACAGAGAATGAAAGCTTTAAGATGTTAACAGCATGGCCCAAGAACCTCACTAGAGAATAATAAACAATTTGATTTGGAAGGGATCTTATAAAGATTATCCAGTCCAACTCCTCAACAATGACTAAAGACATCTTCAACTAGATCATCTTGTACAGAGGCTCATCTAACCTGATCTAGAATGTTTCCTGGGATGGGACATTTGCCACATCTCTGGGCAATGTGCTGGGGTTTCACCGTCACTGTCATCTTAAAACTTTTCTTTCTAATACCTAGTATGAATCAATCCTCTTTTAGTTTAAAACCTATACACCTTGTCCTATTTCAATAGGCCCCACCAAAAGGTTTGTCCTTTTCTTTCTTTATACTACTTACAAGCATAAAGATTCATTTGTATTGTTAACACTGAAAACTACTGTTTTAAAACATATAATTAGACAGTAATTCAGCATTAACAATAGCTAATAGTTTTGCTTATTTTATTTTTACATAGCTCCATGGTTACATTTTAAAGAATTCTACTGTAGGTGAATAAAGTTTCCCAAATAGGTCAACATCCCATTTAAGAAAAACTGTTCTTTAGAAACGTGAAATGGGACAATTTCTCCATACCCGCCATATTATACTCTGTGTAAGAGCCAGAGGCCTCTTCCAAAGAATATTTTATATTTGTAGCACAAAAGTTAAGGCACCATGAAAGGCGTATTAGCTTGTCTTCCATGTTTATTAGAAATAGGACATCAGCATGTATGTAAACAAAGTGCTGTGGCACAGATCTTAAAAAACATGTTATTAGCACCTCATCTGAAGTATTTTCTTCAGTGTTTATGTGTTTCTCCACAATATCCATTTTAGAGAATAGTATCATCTGGATTGGAATGGATCCTAGAGATAATCTAGTTCCGACTCCCCTGCCAAGGACAGGGACACCTTTTGCCAGATCAGGTTGTTCAGGGCTTCGGACTGTCCTTAAACACTTCCTGGCTTGGGGCACTTATAATGTCTCTGCAACCCGTTACGGTTTTTCACCACCTTCGTGCTAAAAAAGCTGTAAGCCTTCTCTTTTCCATGCTGAACAAACACAATTCACCCAGCCTTTTCTCACAGTGGAGTTGCTCTGTCCCCCTAATCAGCTTGCTGTGGCTCTCTTCTGGACCTATTTTTACAGGTCAATGTCTTTGTTTTGCTGGGGACCCCAGATCTGGATGTGGCTTTCCAGGTGGGGTCTCATGACAACAGAGTAGAGGGACAGCATCACCTCCCTCAGCCTGTTAACCAAGCTCCAATTTGACTTCTTACTCTTTTGAATGTTGCTGATCCTCCTCCAGTTTATATATATATATATGTGTATAGATAGATATGTGTATAGATTTATAGAGACAGAGACAGAGAGAGATGATATATAGATGATAGATAGAGATAGAGATAGAGATAGAGATAGAGATAGAGATAGAGATAGAGATAGAGATAGAGATAGAGATAGATAGAGATAGAGATAGAGATAGAGATAGAGATAGATAGAGATAGAGATAGAGATAGAGATAGAGATAGAGATAGATGATACATAGATATATAGATATCACTATAGATAGATATAAATATACCTATAGATATATAGATATAGATATAGATATAGATATAGATATAGATACAGATACAGATACAGATACAGATACAGATACAGATATAGATATAGATTATATAGATATAGATATAGATGATAGAGATAGAGATAGAGATAGAGATAGAGATAGAGATAGAGATAGAGATAGAGATAGAGATAGAGATAGAGATAGATGTGGATGGATAGATAGATAGATAGATAGATAGATAGATAGATAGATAGATAGATAGATAGATTTGTACATGGTGTACATATGTACATATTTGTGTACCTGGTCTTCATATTTTGACTGATCAATAAACCCTGTAAGAAGGATTAAAGCAGATGAGCAACACTGTGCCCATGAATGGGCTCATTTGATAATGCAGGTTGTGATACACCACAGCTGTGGCAAAGAAACTGAATTTATTTCAACATGAAGAGGACTGGAGTATGTCCCATGTTTGAGATAAATAGCTGTCAACACCTGAGTGGAATAATTGGTGATCTAAGTGTTTGTCAACCAGTTCATTAAAATGTGTCTCCCTGAGTTAGCCAGACCAGCATGTGGAGACTGAATATGTGTCCCAACCCAAAAAAGAATATTAGAATTGAAAAAACAGCAGGATTTGAAAAAGAACAATGGGCTTAACCTGGATTCCACAAGCATATACTTTCCTGGAAGTTGGGGATACCCACTTCTGTCATGACAGTGGGCATGCTACAGAGACCAGTAGTGGGAATCTTACTGGTATTGTGTTTAAGCTGTGCATTACAATAACTGGGGGATTTTGCCATCCACAACATAATTTTCTATCGTGTTTTATAAAACAAGAGTAGATCAGAAATTATGTGCAACATCAAATATCTTATTAAATAAGTAAATTCTTTATTAAATATTACATCTCTGCGTGTGATCTGTGAAATTTTTAAAAGAAAGAACTTTGCCACAGATCACTTGACTCATTTTATATTTTTACTGGAACCCAATAAGTAGTTTTCTTAGATTTGGGCATGGTAAAGAACACGTTTTCTTTGGGTGTCTTCCATGCAGACCGTAAAAAATTTGACTACTGCAGACTTAGTTCCCATTATAAAAAATAACTCTCCAACACTATCATAGTGAGCGTCTCAGATATTTTATATATTTTTAAAATCACAGACATGAGAAAATAAGACTATCTAGTGTCCCAACCCACTCCTAAGCCTGGGAAATAGCTATGTGACAAGCAATCAGTATAGCTTAGAGTTCTGGCCCAATTTCTAGTGCACAGAAGGAAAATCTCCAGCAATGGGGATGATCCTTCACGATGGGAAGCAATTGAAGCAATGCTGCATGTGCTAAAAGGGCAAGACTGGTGATTTCCTACTTGGCATTTCCTGCCTAAAATATAGAGAAGAATGGGAAGAGTGAAAAATATTAGATTAACACATTACCTTTGGGTTGTTCTCTTTTCCGTACTGACACAATAACATGAAGCCACTGTCTGGGGTATTTGGGCTCATTCTTTGACTCATATAATTGAGACAAAGGATTATATTGTTGTAAGTTTCATAGAAATATGCAGTAAATCCTAAATTAAAAAATATTTCCTAATTGTGTCTGCTTCCGTCCCGCACCGGGCGGGAGATGACCTCTGGCTAGCTCAAGTCAACACAGCCACAGAATGGTCCCGGTTCGTTTCGGCTTCTCGGCTTAGCAGCTGGACCCCAAAAGTGTTGTGACAGCAACAGCAGCAGAAGAGAAAAGGCTGGCTCTCAGCTTAGCAGGTTAAAAGATGTTTATTAGCTCCAGAGTTGAGGAGCAGAGCGGCTCCGAGCTCCGAGCTGAGAGCTCCGAGGCTGAGACGCTGAGAGAGAGATGCTGAGAGGCTTTGAATCCCCCTCCTACCCCTTATAAGTGGGGGAGGGGTTCCAGGGGGGTACCACAAGACAACAAATCAGGGGATTCAGGGGGTAACAAGGTGTGCCCACCCCCAAGCCTCGGACCACTAAAATCCAAAGCTAAAGGAATTCCCCCGAGGGAGCTTATCACCTGAAGCCCTCTCCCTGAGATTTCACAACCTGGGAGGGCCCCTCAAAGTGATAGACAAGCTGCCCCAGAGAGGGGGGTTGGGGCAGAGGGGATGTTACAAGTCAGGTGAGGAGTGGGAGGACTGACACAAAACACCTTATTATACAGACAACACAAAAAGGGTTACAACATTGGAGATACAGTGAAATGAACCATAACATAAACTTCTTATAAAAACCTAATAAAACAGTTCTGCACCACCACACCTAATAGAACAATAAAAGTTGATATTCAAAGCCAAAATCCTGTTTATGTTCCCTAGACACATAAATTGTGCTTCAGATGATGTTCATTTATTGTTGGCTTTTTTTTTTTTCCTAAATGATTGTTCCCAAAATTACTTTCTCATATAAACATTTCTCATGTACTTTAGGTTTATTACATACATAGAAATATAAAGATATATAAATATATAAACATATATTCAGAAAAACAGAGTTTTCAAGATTTTTCTTCTCTAGAAAGAACTAACTTTTTAGTCTTCTTCATATTCCAAATCACTTAATTAATCCACTGTCAAAAGACCAAGTGCACCTCTATAAACTCTGCTGATCTCCAGTTTTAAGGTTGTTTTCATTTGGTTTCCAACCTCTCTTTTCGTTCTTGTATCTCACTTTATGACACCATGCAGAGCAAAAGTATCCACTGAGTTTATGTTGGTGATGGTGTAAATCTGTACATGCAAGAACAAATTAAGATTCCACAATTGGCACTTAAAGTACTGAGGTTTTTTACTATGATTATGTCAATGTCTGCAGTGTTCTACAAAAAAGAAAAACCATATCCAGAGCCTGAAATGGTAGTGTCAAAGGCAACAGTCTATGGAAAATTTGACAGTGCCAAGTGTAAAAATTTATATACATACATATATAAATATAAATATTTCTTCACAAATATTTTTTGTATGTTCAATGTTTTATGACTGAAAGGTAATGTAACGTCTTTATTGGTTACACAGTAGTTAGCATTTTCAGTTTCATAAAAATTTTGATGTAGTTATTTTGTTATCCCATTGTGGTCAAAAAAATAGCTTTTGTATTTGTTTTCATATTTGTAGGTTTACATGCACAACATGTACCTTGACAATTTCCACCTGAAATCATCATGGCAACCCACTCATGAACTGCTTTATGATGTAGAATCCAAAAGTTTTACTTAAATAAAGAAAAAACTATTTAGAGTAATGCTTAATATAGACAGTGATCACAGCTAGGTTATAATGAATAAATACAGAGATATGAAAAAGCAAATCAATAAAAAAACCAACAACAACAATAACAACAACAAAACAAAAACAAACAAAAAACCCAGAAGTTTCAAGAGATGCTTAATACTCTGAATAAAGGTGAAAAACAGAATGCTGACTTTCAGTACAAGATTTATCTTACACAGTCTTGATGATGGATAAAACTACACTTTAGAAGTTATTTGTAAATTTAGTTCTTATATTCTACACTAATTTTTCAGGATGTCTATAAATGTCCTTGTAATGACTTCTACCCTGCATTCTTTATGCAGCTAGGGATTGAATTGAACATGATTAGCAATCATCCTACACTTCATGTAATTTTACGTGTGACTTTTGTAACATGTATCACAAGTCATTACTTTTTTGATAGTTCTCTATGCTGACGCTGTAAAGTCCTAGCAAGACAACTGGTGATAGAATCCATGATTCTTTGAATGCAGGAAAGAATGTAGCAGGTATTTTCAGGAGTGTTTAATTTCTGCACAAGTCAATTTAACACTGACAATTTATTATTTAAGAAATTTGTAAGGCTTTCTCCTAATTTCTCTAAGCCTTCTTTCCTCATTTGTGAAAATAGACATCAGTCATTTCTCTTTGTCTTTCTTCTTGTGTTTTTCAGCTTCTTGTGCTTTTCAACTCTTTGCAGCATGACTTATTCTTTACTCAGTATATTCAATCTGGTTGCAGCAATAAAAAAAATTGCTTAAAAACTACAAATATATGTGTGGTGGGTTGACGATGGCTGAACACCAGATATCCATTAAACCTGTTCTATTACCCCCTTCCTTAGCTGAACAGAGAAAAAGTAATAAACCAAAAAAATTGTGGGCCAAGGTAAGGATATGGAAGGATCACTCACTGGTTACTATCATGGACAAAACAGACTCAAGTCAGGGTAATTTTTTTATTAGCAATCAAATCAGTAGGGTGATGAGAAAGAGAATCAGTAATAGTACTCATTTCCCTTCCCCTTCTTCCTTGTGGGGTTGGACACAACTCCACAAAGGGTTTTTCTACCTTTTTCCTCTCAGTGCTGCTGGAGAATGGGGGTTGGGAGTTACAATTCATCATACATGATCTCTCCTGCTCCATCCTCCCCAGGGGAACACGACTCACATCCTTCCAATGCTCTAGTGTGGGGTCTCTCCCCTGGGAGAGAGTCCTCTACTAACTTCTCCAATACTCTTAGGTGTTATCCTAGAGGTGCTACCATTGTGCCTGATGGGCTCCACCTTGGACAGTGGAGGATCTATCTGGGAGTTATCTAGCGTTGGCTTCACTGGACATAGCAGAAGCTTCTAGCAGCTCCTCACAGAAGCCACTTTTGTTACCACACCCTCTCCCCACTATCAAATCCATGCCATGCAAACCAAATTCAGCATAGAAAAAAACACTTTAAAAGGAAAATTAAACCCTTGAAGACATACACAATCTCCATCCTAAAATACAACCTTCTGTCTTCCCTCTTTCATCCCAGTGAAAAGGAAGATGGAGAGTTCTTTCCACACTGAATCAGTTTGTTTCCATCAGCTTACACTTTTCAGCTGCTTCAGGCATATTCTAACATGTATTTTTGTACCTTTCTAAAATGCATTTTGCCTCATTACCAGAATCATTATTAAATCATACTTTTCTCTAGTTACTAGAATTTAAAAATTGTAAGGGAACACGGTACTTTTACCTCACTGCTGCAGGAAACCCCTTTGCAGAAGGTAGATATTTTGAGCCTAAAGGCTTTTAATATAAGGGTCACACAGTTGAATAACCCCCTACGTTGCCCTGTGTCAGAGTATTCCGTCTTGGTTCCAGAGCAGTTAATTTTTATAAATCACACAATAAAGGATGCTCTGATTTCAGAGGTAATTCAAAAATTATTTAGTAAGTAGATATCACACTCCTGAGGTTTATCTATTTTCAGTACTAATTTTTTATGGGATCTCATTTTCATTTTATTTCTCAAAATTCCTTTGATCTTATTTGAAGCACATACCTCATTAAAAAGGGCTTCTCTATAACAGCCCAAAGCACTCCTAAAGCAAAAAAAATTTAGCAGCTATTTAAAACAAAACAAAACAAAGAAACAACAAAAAGAACTAACAAAAAACCAAAAAATCTCAAAATCTTTATCTGATTTGAAAATTTCATTTCTGAGGCCTTAAAACTGGCCCTTATTTCAAAAGGAGAAAGAAAGTCTCAGAATCATATTTAAAAGAATGTTAAGATATGCATAATTAGGTTCCCAGTTAGAAATTCTTGGATAATGATGGAATTAATTATGATGTAGAAATTTTAATGTTCCAGTGAAGTACATTAAAACTCTCTGATTTCTCTCCTAAATAAGAGAGTGTGCATTTTTTTTTTTTTTTTTTTTTTTTTTTTTTTTTAATTGTGTGACAAGAGTTGGTTAGGACTGTTTTTTTGCTAACATAATCCTTTTCTTAGATCCATTCTCCTTTTATAGAATGTAAATGCGGGGAAAAAAGAGAGATATGTTTAAAGGAAAAAGCATCTTGAAATCACTGCTCTAACCCAGAGAAGAGTGGAGAAGGCTTTGTCATTCTTCTCAGACTGAGGAAAATTCAGACTACTAGTCTCCCTTTGCCCTCAAAGGGTGATGCCTTTGAATTCTCCCTGCTCTTGATTGATCACAGCAATACTGCAGTAAGCATTGGATCTGATCAGAAGGTCTAATTGAAAGAATGATGTGACATTTAGCGCATGAGTCTGGATATAAAAATAGATAAAATTTTATTTTCTTCTGTCATAAGCCACTAAGTTGCTCTCTCTGTTCCCATCAGTAGCATAATGTTATGTGTCTTTGTGTGGTGGGTTCGATATGCTTGTTTTAAAAATTGTGACTGAAGCATATATCTCCTATAATAGTAGAAACTACAGCTTGTGTCAGTATTGAAATAAATCAAAACCAAGCTTTTGCTAATTTTTAAGTTTCCTAATAAAGACCTATGGAAATCCGAATAATGTTTACTATGCCACTTGATACCATAAAAAAACTCTCAACTATATTTTTCAGACGATATTACATCTTTCTTAAAATATAATTGGCAGAAAACAAAAGAAGATCAGAACACTCTAAAATTAGTATGTCTTGAAATACACCTATATGCTTGTACAATTCATCAAAAAAGCAATCCATCTTCCCCTAATCTCTGGTAAAAACATCTAATACTTGTTAAACACATTTTGCTTATATTTAAAGTGAAGAAGTCAGCTTACTGAAAATACAGACCTTCTCTTCAACAAACTACATTGTCTCTTCCACATTCTGAAAATTGCCCAAGTCTGATAAAGGTTTATGATCAACATGTGTGTAATATAATGCATGATTCATCATTGTGCAGTAACTGTTTTTCACATTACCAGAAGTGTGATAAACATTTCCTGGCAGCTTGTTGGCAATAAAATTTATTTAGTGTTGACATTTATTCCATTCAACTCTTTTAAAGCCAGCACTCTGTACAAGGCATGTGCTACATATCAATGAGAACAGCAGACAGAGCTTGGACTGAAGCTGTATAATATTCAGTATTTTCTTCAATTCACCATTTTCTCTATGTTTTAAGTAATTTTCTTAAAAAGTGGGAAGGAAATCACTGTATGTTAGGCTTTCAGAAGTTTTGTTCAGCCACTGAATTAGTTCTTTATTTTTCCTAATCTCTTCCTATAAAAGAAAGAATTTCTTTGCTGACCACAGCGATTAAGTCATAGAACCGCCACTAATGTCAATCGGAGCTGTACAACAAAAACCCCTGACACCTTCTATTTTTTACTGTTTTTGTATCAAAACTATTTTTGTGTACAAATATGATAAACCACCCAGAGCAATCTAATAACAAAAATGAACTATTTAGTGCACTACAACATCCCAGTACATTCTCACAGCTCCAGAACTCCCTGATTCATCAAGCAGCTATAAGGAGCCTTGAAAAAAGGGATATGTAGAAAAAAGGGATATGTCTTCAGGACACCTTTTCTCACTTGAGTGAGGGAAAGGTTCAAGCCTCTCTAGGGCCTGTTATCTCAGTTCCAACTTGTGTGAATTACAAAACAGTGTCCTGTTTTGTAGCCAATTCATAGCTATGGTTTAGATCTAGATCTTCCCCTCCATCAGAAGAAATGTACAATTGTTTGCCTAAAGAATGTCTTAACTCCCTCAATCTCTCTTTTCCAATCTTCATGGAATAACAAGATATATTCCTTTACCAAGGTAATAAATAAGATTTTAGGACCAGTGCCTGATAAAATGAATACAGATGAAACCCTGGCCTACCTGTACTAGCTTTGACTTTAGCAGAATTTAATGAGTAAGAACACTCTCCTCATCTGAAATTCAGATTACTGGTTGAGTATGTTGCAAAAATGGAAGACTACATACTGAGTCATTGAAAACAGATATAATCACAGACAAAGACCCTCTAACTGGTTAAAGTTAGAAAGTGGTATGTTTATTCACCGGCGGGTGGCACAGGAGTCATCTCCAAAAGGTGTGGCCGCCCTGAACAAGGTTCTTTGCCCTCTATTTATTTTCCAAGATCTTACATACAATACATATGCATAACCCCAGCAGGTCCCATCCCTACTCTGTATTAAAATGAGGCAATTAGTCCTTCAAACGTGCACAGTTCTTTCTTTAATTGGGTCGGTGGTCTCGAATTGGGTCAGTGGTCTCAAAGGATGAAGTCAGGAAAGTCTTCATCAGGTCTCTGTGACCCTCTGGCACGATCCAAGGTCCCCTGCTTCATGATTGATTGGTATGAAGTCCAGGTGCTGGCCATTGTTCTTCCTGGTTTCAATCTGTTCTTATAATAGTTTGCTTACTCCAATTTCTTTTATAAACATACTCAAAATATAACAAATGGCTCTAGCTTGGGCATCTGGTAATCATCAACTTATCATTTATTAATAAATTACTTCTAACCTTTAGCTAAAATCTAAACTCTTTAAAATCATGTTTCAATACAGCTTGGATAACTTTCAGAGATAGTTAAACCTGTATGCCCCCTTTCCCTTTGGAGAATACTTCATTCTGGCTGTTTTAGAGATGAGAATAAGTGGTATAACTTACTTATGTCTTAAATCTCTCAAAAAACAGCAAGTAAAAAGTAAAAAGTTATTTTGAAGACGGACTGCAAACCCCTACTTTCTGTTTGGCTTGGAATGCCATTGGTTACAAGTATCAAGCTCAGAGAGGGCTGCCCATGTGCACCAAAGGTATTCTCTTTACATCCTTGTCTGATTACTGTGAATTAACCTGGGAGGTTCTTAACTTTCCCTACATATACAAAAATTGCCTAAGAAGAAATCTGTACTGAATTTCAGAATGCAGAGCCAATGCCTATGTGTTACTAAACATTTACCTTGCACGGGTCTAAATATGAAAAACTTTTCTGGTCTACAGTTTAGCAGCACTTAATGTCCTCTGGTGTTGCAAACCTAAGGTTCCCTCAACACAGTCCATAAGCCCAACAGCCAAGGATCCAGGGCTAATCTACAGGCTCCCCAGAGATGTACCAAGTCTGGAATAGATAAAGAATCATTTGGACAATATTCTGAGGCATATGGTTGACATCTAGTGCAAACAAACTGTTCAGAAAAATACTGTTAAGGGAAAAGGATAATTAGAAGGAGAGGGTTCGGCGCTTTCTCCTTCTCCAGGCAGCACTGGCCACTTGTGGGGCTTCTGCAGGTGGCTTTGTGGGTTTTGGGGATGAAGGGTTTCACCCACTTGGCTGGCACCCACTTGAAATTTGAGGGAGTGGACATGTAGGCGTACCCACGACCCCAGGTGACCAGATCATGAGGACTTTGCTCACGAGGGTTGCTGGATCCTTTATCATCACCTCTGGTGACTTTTGCTGAAAGGCAGAACCGGTTAAAGCAGGATTAGTTAATTTAACATTTGCATTTTCTTGTTTTTTTCTCCCCCCTCCTCAGACTTGCCCCATTTATGCTGGCACGCTGGGCAAGATGGCGCTCACCTTTTAGTTATTTGAAAAAATCCCTTTCAGCCCCTGAGACCCCCCACTCCCATTGTCCCAAAAGTCCAGAAATTGTCTCTTTAAAGGGCATTGAGATGCCCAGTGTCCAGCCTGATCTCACAGGAGACACCTTGTTCTCCTCTTGGGCAGTGGTAGTGGCACAGGCACAGGAGGCACGGTGTCTGCAGCAGCAGCCCTTTACAGTGGTCTGAATGCATCTCTGAAACTGTGACTTTGGTGAGCTGTCATGAAGGGAGCCTTCCTGGCACACACCTGGAGCATGTCATCTAAGGTTGGAGTTGGTTCCATGGGGCACGCTGAGGATGGCTGCCTTGCACTGCTTGTTTGCATCGGCCAGAGCCATCTCCTCCAGGACCTGTACCTGGGCTCTTTCTTCCTTAACCTGTGACTCAATAGCTCAGTTTAATTGCTCCACAAATGTTACAAAAGGTTCTGATGGAAGCTGCTTTATTTTACTGTAGGGTTGGAAAGGTCCATTGGGCTGGATTGAAAAGAATGCTTTGGAAGCAGCATCCTTAATGCACTCCAAAACAGCTAAAGGAATTTCCTGAGCCTGCTGGAGTGTTGAGACCCATTCACCATCACCACCTAGATGTTCTAACCAAATTGGGAAATTGGTATCTTCAACAGCCATTTCAGGATCTTGCAAAAGCTCAGGAAGTAAATCTCTTAACCCTTTTTTCCTGTTGATTCCCAAAGTCTAAACTGTGTGGAAGAAAGGAGGAATGAGAAAAGCTGTCGGAGGTTAAAGGGAACTATAGGATTCCCTGTTAAAACTGCTTTTAAAAGGTTGCAAAAGTATTCACTTTCGCATCCAAAATCAATATGAGCTTTGCATAAATCCCAAATCACTTGTTGGGGAAAGGGGACCCAATCACCATGGAAAACACCCCACCCTTTTGACCACTGATATGTGACAGGGGTAGGAGGTAAGTCGGCATCAGTTCTTGCTTCCAGGTTCTCGGCTCTGCCCCTCCCTCCAGTGCGTGGGAACGGGGACTGTGGGGCAGGGAAACCATGGGAACAAGGAGCAGTGAGGGGCTGGAGGCTTGAGTCACACGGGGCGGAGTTGGAGGGCGGAGGTTTGAGGGTAGGGGCAGAGTCAGAGGAGAGGGCAGTGCCAGGGGCAGCACAGAAGGGAAGGAGGGGTCTGGGGAGAGGAATGGGTTGTGAAAGGGATAATGGGAAGGAGGGACAGACAAATAAAGAGGATCCACACGGCTTGGGAGCATGTGGCCTCTGCCATTTTGGGGAATAAAGGAGTCTCTGCCATCTTGTGAACTCCCCACAGAACTGAAACTAGCTTGGGGATCACTAAGATGGGGGTTTTGAGCACCCGAACTGTCTGCAAAAGTAAACTGAACATGAGGTTTACAAACTGGGGAAGAAGGGAGGTTTGGGGAAGGGATTTTGGGGTCAGGAGAGGGAGGAACTAAGGGAACTGGGGAAAATCCAGAAGGATCTGGCTTTTTTTTCCCCCTTCATTTTGCTTTTGCAATGCAAGCCGAATTTGCAAGCTCCAGAGAACAAAATTTGTAATTTCTATATCTTTAGGAGTGCCTGATTTAGCCAATTTATTTGAAACAGCCTCCCAAAATTCTGGGAAGGTTATTTGCTCTAATGAAACATGTGAGAAATTAGAAAACAACAACCAAATTAATTTTTTCAACTGTTTCTTTGAACAATGGGTCCCCCGATCATCCAAGGCACAAAAAATTTGCTAATAGACTTTTTTGAGACACAGACAGCCTAGCACCCATTTTTGGCTCAGATTTTAAGTTTCTGTGTCCCTTTTAACTGTGACTGGGAAACCAAAAGTTAAAAAAACCTTGCTGGGAAAAAAAAAAAAAAATGGGCAGAGAAACTGTTAATTTTTTCACCCCCAGGGCTACGCAGCCTAAACCGATTTGCTATTAAATGCACCCTGAAGGTAGGCTCTGAAGGTAAAAACCTTCCCCCAAAGGAAAAAGCATTCCCTGAGGTTTAAAGCCTCTGAAAGATTTTTCCTAAGATTCTCGAGTTGGGAATACTTACCAAAAATCCAACGTGCAGACGAATAAACTTCCTAGTCACTCCCTCTGCCTGAAACTGACCCTTTTGGTGCAAAAAGAGCTTCCAGTCTCTGTTCCCAGGGTCAGCTGTTCACAAACATGTGGTAGCCTTCTCTGGGAGCAGCCTACCATTCAGGGGGCTTCTTCGCAGCACTCCAATGGGTTTTTTAAGTCCGAAGGAAAACCACAGCCTCTCTCTGTGGAGTTCGGCATTTTGGAGACTCCACAGTGAACGCCAGGCCTGATGGGTCTGTCTCTCTGCGTGGATGGGCCATGTTTCTGGACTCAGGTGCCTGCATGGAGTTCGTCGACCACGTGCTCCACACATGGTTCTTCAAGCCTTCTGGAAGCCCCTTGTGGCTTTGGGCACTACGTTTGGTCATCACCTGACATGTCTCTCTCTCTCCCCCGGAGCCCCTGCCCTGGTTTTGCTCAGCTAGCTTGAAAGAGAAACCACAGCCAGAAGGAATTTTCTCTTCATGGTCCCTAAAGATCTCCGAGGCTGCAAACCTTTTCCTTTAGAGAGAGCTGGCACCCATCGATGGCAAAAGGAGAGTCTGCCCTTGGTCCAGGGGGAATCACGGCTTTATTTTGTGGTCCTGCCCCCGCAGGGTCCAGAGCTCAGTCCAGTTCCCAGCCCTGTCCTGGTCCCAAGAGCTAGAGGGGTTTCCACATGGTCCAACAACTTTTTTCCAGGGGGAAGCAGCTAGAGGCAGGGACAAGCCACTACCCAATCAGGGATAAGGTGGGAGTGGAACAGAGTTGGATTACATTCCAGTGTGGGGGATGGGCTGGAAGAAGGAGCAGGGACAAACCTCGTGATACATGGTGGTACAGGAGAAACCATTACAAAACCCAATATAAAAATGAAATACAATATAAACCCAAATAATACACTACAACAGATGGTGTGACCATGGGAATAGTCCTGTGCAGGCTAAGAGCTGGACTTGGTGATCCTTCTGGGTTCCTTCCAACCCAGTATATTCTGCAATTCTGTGATAATAGAACAAAATTATGGAATTATCTTTAGTGCAGATTTTGGATTGTCTTGATGGTCTATAGAAAATATTTTTTGTTAACTTTGGCATGTTATGAGCATATATTAGTAACAGAATTACATTCTTCTACCTTCGAATATCAGACACACTGATACACAAAACAAAACATGTGAGATGAATGTTAAATTTCAGTGAAGCCAGAGAATCCATTTGTATTTCCAGCACATAGCATTAAATGCTCATGACTTAATTAAAATGCAAATACTGCATAACCCACTGATTTCTGCAATTTAACCATGAATATACTCTGTCTGTTTTCTGCTTTAATTTGCTGTACTAATCAAATTAATGGTAATTAGTGAATACTTAAACAACAATAATGTAGGTTATTCTTTCTGAGTTTGTCTTTTAATGATATAAACACAGATGAGATAAGAACATTCAACCTTTACTCAAATATCGACAAAGTACAATATTTGTAAATGTACAATGCTGAATATTGCCTGCAAAACTCATTAGCTAAAATAGGGCATCTTTGAAGCCTCACATAAAATATTAAAATATAAAGTAAAAGGAGTCTGAAGCTGCAAAACCAAGTACATCTTCTAAGTAATTTCAGAGAGCTTGCTGAGGGGGACAAACTGCTTTTAGTTTAAGGATTATAACTTCTTGTACCAGCTATAGCATAAGTAGCAAGAAACATTAAAAGACTCATAATCTCTAAATATAACATAAAGTTGGGAAAAGGAAGCAGTAGCTAAAATACGTAGTAGATTTCTCACTGAACTTCTGTATGCAAATGTGAACACACTACTCACAGTGGAATTATGCAGTCATAATCTAGGCATCAGATTATCTAGCCAGACAGATTATCAAGCCTAAATAACTACTGTGTGATGACTGTATCAGACAACTTTAATAAGTATGGTAGCTCTTCTTGTTACAATGCTTTTCAAGATTCTGGACCATGGATTTCAATAATACAGGGGAGAGAAAGGGTAAAGAGAAAAAGTTAGTTAGTTTCTTTCTTTTTTTTCTTTTTTTTTTTTTTTTTTCTTTTGAACATTTAAAAGCTACATTCTTCCTTTTAAAATGTTTTTGATGCGGAAACCTAATTAAGAACTCAACTCAACAAACCTAATTAAGAATTTAACTTTCCAGAGCTGCTGGAGTTTTAACCTGCAGCTTCCTTCTTCTTTTAGCACCCACAGCAGCAAGATATGTAGGTACAGGAAAGGAAATATTATTGGTCTCTTGCTACTGGCAGTGCTACTTTCCACAGTAGTGAAACTAGTTTCAGGACTGCTCTGTCTATTGCAAAAGCGTGGAGGCACCAGTCAGCCTTTAGAGTGAGAAATACTACATAAGACATTGCATATCAAGAAAATATCTTAATAAACATCAAATTCATTTTCACTATCTCACAAAGCAAATTTTGAAGATCTCAGGACGAAAACCTGCCTGATGGGATATATGGTCAATGGTGCACAAGAATAAATAAAATTTCAAGCTTGAGACAGAGTTCTCATCTTCTTGGTGTCAGGAACACCAATGTCGATTCTTTTTTTTCTCTTCTTTTTTCCTTTACATACTACAACATGAAGTTCTTCATAAGTTTCTTTTGACTGTATAACACATACTTATTTGTTTTGATTACAAGACAGTAGAACAACCGGTTCTTGAAACTGCTATTCAATAAATTTGGAATTTGATAAGGACAGATATCATGAGTTATTTTGAAAACAACAAGAAATATCAAAATCTGATATCCTGATAAATTATACCTACTGACTTTATTTGTTAAAGCTCAGTGTGAATGTAAAGTGCTGCAGGCTTATAAAGACGTCAGCAGGGCACTAAAATAATTAATAGGTCATATGAACTTCTTTTACTCATATTTTCAGGCCAACTAAATTCCACTAACTGAAGAAATTAAACCTTTTCCTTCCAGCATGCCCTATTTGAGGGTGCAAGGGTCACACATGCAATGTAATCAGTGTTTACAAGAATGGATCAGCAGCACAGCAGATAATTCTAGGAATTTTTGGCAAAGGTAAGATTTCTCTTTCAGTTTTTATTCTCTTTCAATTTTGTAATCAGTGCTTACAAGAATGGATCAGCAGAACACCAGATAATTCTAGGAACTTTTGGCAAAGATCAGACTTCTCTTTCCATTTTGATAAGATGTAAAATTGCAAAATAAATTAAGGGACAGTAGTGGTTTCACATTCAACAAATTCTGGTTGCCAAATTTAGTGTAGTGCTCCTAGTGTTTATTCTCTTTCTGTGGGAGAAAGATTAGGAGAAAAGCAAAGTAGGCTCAAGCTTAAAAATTAAAAAAGTAGTTTTATGAGCACACACTAAAAGAACAGAAGAAAGTTGGAAAAAAGACTAAAACAAAACAGAATGAAACTCCAAAAACACTCTTCTCTCCCCCTACAAACTGTTAACTTTTTTGCAAAACAACACAAAGAGATAAAATTTGTGATTTTCAGTCAGTTTCACCATTTGAAAATAGTCTTCCATCAGTCTTTAGGAGAGGAGTCTCTCTTAGAGTCATGGATCTCACTGACAACCTAGAACAGTTCCCTTGTGGGTTTTTTCACTGTCACAAAAACAGCCACCTGGGGAAACCTGCCTTTGTAACCCTCCCAGCAGCAGTTTCCCAAGCTGCTTATGGGTCATGGGTCTTAGACTCTTGCATGCTGGGGTGTCACCGTTTAAAGATTAATAACTCCAAAGGCAAAGGATTCTTCATCTCAAGGAAGAGTGATACCTTCTCATTTCTTCACTGGTGCAGAGGGCTTCTCACCTCTATCTCTGTTCAAGCATCTTATGGGATTAATATCACTTAGTCCATCACAAACACCTTTGCTTAAGTCCACACACAAATCTAAACAATCATCTCCCCAAATGCTTATCTCTCCCATGATTTAAAGGGATAATCTAAATATAGGGTTTGTTTCCATGGCTCAGTAAGGATGGAATGACAAACTCCTCAACCCCCTGCTCCAACAGTCTTTTCACTCTTGCTCCACTGACTTCATGCTGTGTCTCCTCTATGTTCACTCAGTCCCTTTCTTTCCTCTCTCAGAGAAGGGTTAGGCCTTGGAAACTTCATTTTGCCAGGAAAGGGTTAAATCTGCCCAGAGTCTTTTTCTCTCTCACTGCAGCTCATGGTGTTAGATTTTCAAGGCCGCTCTGATGAGGGGGAGAAGAACTCACACAAAAAGATCAGAGGTCAGAGGACCCGGGCAGTCCAGAATCAAAAAAAAAAACCAGGCAGGATCATAAAAGCCTTTTTTGCCCACCCCTAGTTTAAATAGGGGCAGGCCTCGGCCCAGCCAGGCCCGTAGCTGGTATCAGGGGCCCGGCTGGCAGCAGATGGGGCCCAGAGGCACAGCCCGGCCAGGGCCGCTCCTCTGGGCCCGGGTCAGCCCAGCCCCGATGGCCCAGCCAGGCTGGCGGGGCCCGGCCGACCCTCCGCTGCTGTGCGATGTTACTTTTCTCTCTCTGGCCAAAGGGAAAAGGAGTGACCTGCAGGAAATCAGGGTTTTATATCGGTACTTCCCAAAGTTGCATTTGACATTCTCAGTGGTCAAAACAGTTGCCAATATCGCAAACTAGCCTTCTGGTAGGTCCCTGTCCTTTCTAAAGCCATTCCTCCATAACTTAAAATCCAAACTGTGCCAACTTATGACAAGGGCTTACACTAAATAACACACGGTATAAACTTCAGCACTATAAAATGATACAGATAAAAAAAATTCTACTCAATTATACCAGACTACACCATTATAAAATCAGATCCTACCTTAATCATCTTTGTGACGAGGTAAAAAAACCCCAAAACATAATGGAGAAAAATCCATAATTAAATGGTCTGCATGGAAGAAATTTGTTAATTTGTTTGGAAGTACTAAATGTTGTGGAAGGCAGAATATTGAATCTTCTCCCTTCCTTCATGAACACATTTAAAATACACCCAAGTGGGAATGGTGGAGAGCTGTTTTCCTGAAGACAATAATCGTCTCATTTGTAATTAGGGACAACTGGCTTTGTTTTTTGAGATTCTTTGGGGCTTTTTTTTTTTTTTTTTTTTTTTTTTTTTTTCCTCCCACTTAGAAGGGACACTGGTTTTCTTCCCTAAGTCTGATGTGACATTTATACTTTCATCTAGAATTAGGTAACTTGCTTTTGAACTAGAACACAGGAATTACAAAGAGAAGAGGAAAAATTAAGATCACCCCAATCTTTTTTTCCTTCTCTTTCAAAAAAATATCAACTAGAAGCCAAGTGGAAGTAGGGTTCAGACAGTGGCATGCTTCAAGTACAAGTTGATAAAAGCACATCTAGGCTCTTCCTAGGCTGAGGTTAGACCATAAAGTTACCATTTGTCCATCAGCTATTGATCTCTTACAAAATATAGGTATCTCTTGATGACTTGTCAAATGACATAATCAATCTTTTTTCTTTGATGTATATTTACTTACCTGTCTTCTGAAATCTTGCAAGTCTGGAATATAGTTTCTACATTATGCAGCTAACAGATGTCATAAATCAATAATATTATCTTAGAGGTTATAGGTCTACAACCTCAGCTGTAGTAAGTTACTGATGTTCCATTTAAACAACTTATAGCTTCTAGTTCATCCTTTTTTCATAGGATCAAAGGCCATCTGATAATATCCCAGCAAGCAGTTCTGCATGTTTCTTCTGCAGAAAAACCTCACATTAATGGCAATTAATCCAATGTGTCCACATGTCAGGTTTAATACAGATTATTGGTCATTTCATTTTATGAAAACCTTAGGAAAATTTCCAAATCCTGGTGCATCATCCCTCCCAATTATTAGCATAGCCTGATAATCTTGGATCATAAAGAATCATAATTTAAAAATCAAAAAACAACAAGAGAAAAATAAAATTACTTGCCCTCCACGCTTTCAATATTACCTCTCCAACAGTTCTATCCGGGCAATACATGAACAATTGTCCACTGCTGTGGTCAACTGATTTATCCTCTGATTATGATTGAAGTAGGTGATCAAAACCAGTGCTACTTCAAAGTGATTGCTGGAGATATCAGTGACAGTTGCAGCACCCACAAGTGCCTTGGGATTAGCATGATACCAGTAGTAATATGAGGAAGATTGAGAAATAAAAGGAACAGAAATATTTTATTTATATTTTGTGGTGTTCTTCCTTTATTAACAATACCTAATTAAAGTCTGAGTTTCACACAGACAGAATGAAATACATACTGAGCTGTGTACTGGAGTCCTCTCTAAGAAGTATAAAAACAGTCACGTGTGCATGTATATATGGAGCACAGTAAATAATTCAGGCTTTTCAATATTAGGTATTGTATTTTCATTTTCATAGATAATAATAAAAGTTTTGACAACAAAACTTAATGTCTATTCTCAGTCTCCATAACTTGTCATCACCAAAAAAAGCATTTAGTTCTACTATTTGGATGCATTACTTCATTCTAGCTTTTAAATGTATGTGACATTTTTAGCTCCTAGATGAAATGGACAATCAGCTTTATGTTTTAATAATGTAGGGAAGTACAGAGGGAACTTAGTAAGTAAAACCAAAATCAATCTGACGTCCCCTTGCCAGTTTCTAGTTTTGAGATGTGATGAAGAATTAATATATTTTGATTTTTCTGTTACCCATTTTAGTACCTACCTCTTGTATAATCTGTTACTATTAATTTGTTTCATCAGTGTTTTAACACCTGAATATACTACTTGGATAAATGTATCCATTTAATAATTTTTGTTATGATAAAGTTGTAAAAGATGTTTTAATCAAAGGTCAGATATTACTTTTATGAAGAGCTTACTATTTAACAAGTCCTGTTAGAATAGGTTTTAAAAAAATCGTAATGCAGAGGTAATACCAATCTCTTTCTCTAAAACTCTTACAACCTTTCAGAGAAAAAGCTACATCATCATAGCCCAGATTGCTGGTGGAGTAGAATGAAGACAGGTGAAACTAAAGATGTTTATTCTGGGAAACCAACCCCCACAATAAACAAGAAAAGCTGCACACATACACACACACACACACACACAAAAGGAAAGGGAAAAAAAAAAAAAAAAAAAAAAAAAAAAAAAACACCAAAAACCAAACAAACAAATAAAAAAAGTTTTAAAAAGTAATTTGTTCTGATCATTTGGTAAATTAGAAATCACCCAAAAATACAGATGCAGTACACAAAGGCTATAATAGGTAAGTAATAGGTAAGGATCTTTTCGCTTTTCCTAATCCTCTTTTTTGTTTTCAATTTCCAGTGGTAGTGAAATCACTTATTTTGCTTTTTAGAAACACATTTTTATTTATTCTGTAGAGGGAAAGAAAACAAAAAGAATTCCTACAATGATGAAAAGGTACAGAACTCAAGAAAATCACAAAATATCAGTTTTCTTTTTCATTTAGCCTCAGGAAATAGCTATTCCATTATTTTGGCCCAATGGGATATTAAAGCCCTAAAGGTCTGGATTTAAACTAGTAGACATGTAGTAAAATAATATACTAATGGAATGAGGGCCAGACCTGTAAGACAAAGACACTTGTCTTATTTGTCTTTGCACACTAATGTGGAAAGCTGCAAAAAGGTGCACTGTCTTTTCTGAAAGGAAATAAGTGGGCTGTAATCACTGCAAACCACAAAGTTTTTAGTCAGCATTTCTGAGAAAATATAAGGCACAGCAGTTCACTACTGGTGCTATTACAGGAGTGTTATTTTTTTTTTTCCCAGTTAAATTTCTGGCCCCATAGGTTGTCTCTTCTGACATGGTTACATCTAGATGTCTTTCTCTGTTCAGAATTCACAGGCTATGTGTGCTTGTCTGTTTTCATATCAGGGTGACAGAGATGGAAGATAATATCACTTCTCTTTGTAGGGAGCAAGATGGGGCAAATCTGCAGATGAAGGAAAACAAAGTTTGAATATGCTCTTTATCACTTACTGTGGGAATTTAAAATCTGAGTTGTTTGATTAAAAATTGTGTTGCAGCTTCTAAAATTTTAAAAGAGGAAAGCCTTCTCTCTGAATTTAATCTTTCACCCCCTGGTTATGCAATCCTACACAATTCTAAAAAATTAGATGAGAGATAATGTGGATCAGCAGGGATTAATTTTCTGTCAAAACAACCAGTGAGATCAATGTCCACGTGGGAAAAATAAGAAAACAACATACCCTTTTCTCAAGTGTGCTTGGTTAAGCCTGAAACACACATGAAACACTTCCTACCTAATCACTACCAATATCTGTGTCCCACAAAACTGTGAACCTCCCCTCCATTCAATTGTATGCAGTAATATTATTGCTATTTTATAGTAGGGGAAATGAGAGAGAGCTTAAATTATTTCCCTCAGAGAATAGAAATAAGCAGGGAAGTAAATTGCACTCAGAATACCTAAATATTAATCCAGTGCATTACCAATAAAGGTATTGATCCTTCACTAGTGCAGTAGTATCTGAAGATAGGAGACTGACTGTCCATCATGGTCAGTTTCTAGTGAGGTGTTTAAAATACCTCTGATTTTGGGAATGGATAAAGAGGAAAGCCCAAATGTCAACCTTCTCAATTAGGTGGGCTTATGCACTCGTATTTCAAACTCTTGCAAAACAAAGGCTTAATGTGTGTTTCTGACAAGCACAATGTACAACTGGGACAGGAGAAATAGGCATCTGTTGTATATCAAGTTCACTCAGAAGTGTCCTCAAGAAGAAGTTTAGTGTTACGAACACTCTAACAATTGTATTCCAAATGATGTAACCTGTCTATGAATCTAGTCTGTACCTTGGAATTTTTGAGAAAGCTATGCTGCTGTCAAGTTTTAATTAAGTATTTTGAAGGCCAAATAACTAGAAAGCCTAGCAGGGTTGTGGGGTTTTTTGGTGGTCTTTTTGTTTGTTTGTTTGTTTTGTGTTGGTTTGGTTTTAAGAAAATGTAATTGATGATAAATTCTCTCAGATGATTTATGTTTTGTTAACTGAATATCGCTACTACAGGGAGTTTTCTGTGAAAAAAGGAAGGACAGTATTGCATAAGATTTTCAGAGTACAGGTTTGAATGCTCTGAGAAAAACACAAGTAAATCCTGGCAAATTTTCTGCCAGGAAGAATAAAGTAAGATGCTTTAATTTAATGTATTGATTCACTAATAAAATGAGTGAAGCGAAAGTGTAGCACATTGTAGTAGACATATAGAGAAAAATGAAATTTATTGTTGAGATGAGTGAAATATTAATTATATTAACTATTAACTATAATGTCATACCCTGTGACTTCAAATATTATAGTATCAAAAAAGATTTTATGATTTTATTGTAAAATGTCATTCCGTGCAGCACTTAAAAAGAATGGCCTGAATGTTGCATTTTTGCAGGGGGGCTTTGTAGAATTGATTGTAAAAGAATGAAACAAACGCTCAAGCTTCAACAAGATTTTTATATGTATGTATGCCAAATACATACATTAAATATTTTTTGTAAGAATCACTTCTATCATAACTCTAAATTCAATAATGCAATTTGTCTATCATGTTGGTCCTAATGGCAAAACAACTTAGAGATATTTAAATTATGTCTGTGTGCTAAACTGGAGATTTCTTTATGGTTTTCCTCTGACAGAATAAAAAAGGAAAAATCCAGAGACCTACTTCATTAACTTTAATTTTGCTGGAACTTCCAATACTATAACATGCTGGCTTTTAGAGCAAAATATTAGAAGGACATTAAAAAGAATTGGAAGAAGACTACGGCTTCAAACTTCTGCTAGATGCACTAGTTCTCAAGACAGCAGTAAAATCACTAAATCTCTTGATTTTACACTTGAAAAACTAAAATTAATAAAGAAGGATATAGACTCATTTGTAAATAAGAGAGGGCTTTTTTTGGTTTTTTGGTTGTGTCTCTTAGGGTTTTTTAACTTTAAGCAGAGATCTGCTTCATCTAACCATTCAACCCAGGAAAAGAAAGGAATACCATTAATTTCATAAGAGTAGCTGACATACGCTAATAGTTGTTATGTTTCAAAAAACAATCCATCTGGAAATTACATGGGTAGGACTTCTGAAATCAAGATATTTTTGTGATTTAACAATTCAATAAAATTGTGTTAATTGCAAAAAGGCTAAGAGAGGTGGACAAGTTCTGGGAAACAAACAAAAAAAACCAAAAAAAGATGCACTACAGAGAGGTTTTATGATTAAATAACCTTCAAGTTAGTGAAAAAACATTAGTCTACCCACAGAGCAGCAAATATAATTATATAGTTATAAACTCTGCTTTTTTTGTAAGAAAAAACACTTGCAAGGGGTTTGCAACACACTGTGCTTCCCATGCTGTGGTCTAACAAAGACTTACTAACAACAATTTTGCTGACAAACCAAGCAAGTTTAAGATAAACAGGGTGTTTTAAAAATTACTTGATTCAAGAAAATATATGAAATTGCCAGGAGCCTTGATGGCTGGCAAGACACATTAGTAAATTATATATTAACTATTGTTGGGAAATGAAATGGAAATTTGACACACAATAACCACACAAAGACTGAGTGATTAACAGTAGATTGTTTAGCTGGCAATAGGATAATTTTGTGGCAGCTTATCTTGTTTTGTGAGAAAATATTAAAAAAAAAAATAAAATCAAAGCTAGCAGATTATAAGTTCAGAATGTATTACAGAATTGGGTAGCCATTTCTTTGATCTTCATCTGTTATATGTACAGAGATTTCAAGCAGAATATTGACAAGTTAGAATTTTTTATGACAACACATGCAGAAGGGAGACATTTGGCTAAGCATTGGTGCCATAACCCCAGGAGGAATTCATGCAGCTTTTGCTGGCAGGGAAGGAACAGTCAATATCTGTAGAAAATATCCAAATCTCCACATCATCACCCACCAATGATCATTTGAGATGTTTCTTGAGTAGTTAAGAGATAGTTTCTTGGGCAGACCATGTTTGATTTTCAAAAATAAACCTTGATAGAGAGCTGCATTTTGCACTTTTACTACATGAAACCCTGCACACAAATAGTTCAGTCGGCATGTGGACCAGAACACATGAGAATCTGTTTCGCATGGGTGAGGTTATGCAGTTCTCTGTGTGTCTGCTACAACACATTGAGGCAGACAGAGGGATGATACTGATGAACATTGTATTTGTGGACTGAGGTTTGTGTAGAATTCACTGGGTTATTCTGAGACTCTAAATGTAATATTTGTGTGTTATAGTTATGTCTCCCACTCATTACCAAATACTGTGTTGTCTGGTTCTGTCCCGCACCGGGCAGGAGATGACCTCTGGCTAGCTCGGGTCAACACAGCCACAGATGTTTCCAGTTCGGATGGGCACGCAGGCTATTTACCTGCTGGTCGGCTTCTCAGCAGCTGGACTCAAGAGTGTCGTAACAGCAACGGCAGCAGAAGAGAAAAGGCTGGCTCTCAGCTTTGCAGGTTAAAAGATGTTTATTAGCTCAAGAGTTGAGGAGCGGAGAGAGAGCTCCGGGCTGAGAGCTCCGAGCTGAGAGAGTTTGAATCTCCCTCCTTCACCTTATAAGCGGGGGAGGGATTCAAGGGTGGTTACAACAAGACAAAAAATCAGGGGATTCAGGGGGTAACAAGGTGTGCCCACCCCCAAGCCTCAGACCACTAAAATCCAGAGCTAAAGGAATTCCCCCCAGGGGGCCTATCACCTGAAGCCCTCTCCCTGAGATTTCGCAACCTGGGAGGGCTCCTCAAAGTGACAGACAAGCTGCCCCAGAGAGGGGGGTTGGGGCAGAGGGGATGTTACAAGTCAGGTGAGGAGTGGGAGGACTGACACAAAACACCTTATTATACAGACAACACAAAAGGGATACAGAATTGGGGATACAGTGAAATGAACCACAACATAAACTTCTTATAAAAACCTAATAAAACAGTTCTGCACCACCACATTCTGTTTTATTTTTCACTTCTAGTATACTGAACTAATACTTGGAAAAAATTACGATGTTGACGTTAGTTTATTTTGAGAAGAAAACTCATTTTGTATAGGAATCTAAGAAGAAAACTAACTGAATGGAAATGCTGGATAGAAAACTTAATGTGTTTACTTTTTTGGAAGTAATTCATGTATTTTTTAGAATATTTTTTCTTCATAGTTTTCTGACCAAAGTCATGACCCATACCTTTTTAAGTGTCAAAGGAAATTAACATTTGTGGTAAGGAAAGAAGGTTTTATCTCCTAGTCAAGTATTAACTTATGTAAAGAACTATATTAATGGAAATGTTCCTGACAGTAACCACAGATGTCTTTGAAGTTCCCACTTTCTACCTGGAGTCATGTGCTTTGTTAATGCTCTTTAATTTATAGTCTATAGAGTCAGTAAAAACAAAATGGGAAACAAAATACCAAAATACCACCACCCCCACAAAAAGGCCCACCACCACCATCATCCCCATCCCCTCTCCCCCCAAAAAATCCAAAACAAAAAAAGTGATGTTCCAGTATGTTTTTAAAGAAAAAAAGTTATTATTTTTTAAATCTCAGGGGACCATATTTATTTCTATGTTTACATTAATATTCATAATTGCATTTATGTACACTGTGTATTTTTAATAGTTAATCAAATTGGCTGGTTTGAACAATATACAGAATTTTTATTTTCAAGTAATTCAATCATTTACAACATAAACTTCACATTTTATGTTCTGATTTTGAAAATACTCTTACTTTACAAGATTTCCTTATTTTCTGGATTAAAAGTAATATTACACCCATTATGAGATACTGACTTTGGGTAAAACCATTTAGTCTCAGTGGAACTGCAAAGCATGGGATTTCAATATTTTAATTCTGCTGAAAGTTTTAGCAAAAAAATTAAACCAGCACTATTTGCAAATTCCTTATTTACTTCACTCTTCAGGCAAAAATGGTTTCATGTACACCAGTTCACTATGGAACAATCATAAAATACATTGTCATTGTTAATTCCATATTCAGCAAACCTACCTCTCTCAAAATCCAAAGTTTTCCATTTGAACTGATAATTTTGAGTCCTCACTCTCCAACCAGCTTTGTTAAAAGTTAATGTGTGTATTGAAAAAACTGGATTGCAACTACTTCTCTTTTATGTGCAAATGATTTCTCAGTAGATTACTTTAATTGGACTGATAGCATTTAATACCCACAGTTGTGCAACCTGGGCTGGATGCTTTGTTGCTTTAATAATTTGAACAAGAAATTGTTGATAATGAAATTGTCTTTGTCACCCAAATGAAAATAATAACTCAGTACATGCAGAGAATCATTCGATGTATCTTTATATTATTCTAAAAAAAACCCCACCTAAACTCCACTCTCATAAACTGCACCTTTAATAGTGGATATTTAGGAAAATCAATGCCATTTATTATTTTAGGGGATTAGCAAGAATAAAAAAAATCTGTCATTAGGTGTGTCATGAAGAGATCACAGGACTTTTGCATAAACTAGGTAATTTTTTACTATAATAAATTCTCTTACTTGTCTTGGGAGGAAAGTTTTTCCCATGAGGAAAACTCTCACGACCTCCAAGACATCTATTAGCAAAGAATAGTTAAAATCTTCTTTCATGACAGTTGTTTTGTTTCATTTAACATTAAAGAGAGATTAAGTTAAATAATATCAATAATATAATAATAGAAAATTCTAGCAGACAGAATTTTTGGTTAACTATGGCAACTACCTCCAGCACTAATTCTCAGTCTAAAGAATTCAATAACTGAGTAGAAAAATTTAGTCCTTGCAAATTTTTAGTTATGATTTTACATAAACGTTAAATATTCAAACTATAAGAATATATAATATGATATGATAGGATATGATATGATATGATATGATATGATATGATATGATATGATATGATATGATATGATATGATATAATATAATATATTATAATATAATATAATATAATATAATATAATATAATATAATATAATATAATATAATATAATATAATATAATATTGTATATGAATGATATGATATGATATGATATGATATGATATGATATGATATGATATAATATAATATAATATAATATAATATAATATAATATAATATAATATAATATAATATAATATAATATAATATAATATAATATAATATAAATATTATAAATAAAATATTAAATCAAAAGCACAGTTTCCTCCTAGGTTATTAGGAATTTAGAGCCTTGCTAAATGTCATTTGAAAAACAATATTCAAAAAGGCCTTGGATTTAACCTACAATCATGTTGAAATATCTTAATTTCATTTTTTGCACACAGGCAAGATGAAAGAAAGTCGATATGAGAAGGTAAGAGCAGAAGATCAGAAAATTTCCCCTTAATTACAAGAATAAAAGCTGTAGGAATTTCTTCGTAAGCCACTGTAAGTAAGATAATAATGATAAGCAGTGTTTAAATAGTTTTCCTACTCTATTTCAAACATTCACTGATTCCGGCATCAAAAGTATATGAAAAATTTCAATAAAGTAAAAATGGTCAATAGATTTTAGAAATTGATGAACTGACACATCTAAAAGGAAAAAAAAAAATCCTTTTGATTATTTCTTCATAAATTCCTTATAACTGAATTTATAAATTGTTCATACATATATTTATAAAAAATCCTGCTCTGTTTTAAATCTAGAACTAAACCACATTTATTCAAACTTTTATTATTTTGTCTCCGAAGTTTCTAATCCTGATTAGTAGCATGGAAGAAGTAAGTTTGAGGGCCTTCAACATGCAGCATAATTTGGTATCCAAGTCAGTTTGTGTCATTAGTCACACACAGAGAAAGGCATGAGGGCTATTCACATGTAATCCTAAGACAACATCATCCCCTCCTCCTGAAATATGACAGGACAATGTGTGTGTTGAGTACCTCTTCTTACAGGTCCTTGCAGCAGTAAAAGTTTAGTACTACTACTGCCCTCTGATTACAAAGAACATTATGATTCAGGCCAAAAGGCTATGTTTTCTACTTTGTGGAGTACATGTTTTCAGTGAAAATATTTTTTTCCTAACAACTTCCATAGTTTTCTATGAATCCCATGTGATATTAGAGAAAGGAGAGGACAATAGAAATCTCTCAAAGAGCTTAATTTTCAGGCTTTTTATTGAACTTCCTAAGATTGTTGATTTTGCAGCATAAATCAATACAGAAGTTTGGCAAATTCTTGTAGAATCATTCCATGTACACAGACAGAATTATACATGTAGCTTATTGTACATTTCAGTCTTTGAATTGTGCATTTTATAGTAGTTTTGTCCACAATGTGTTATCTGCAACACTTAGCCACTCTCTCAGATCATAAAAATTAGTTATAGGACAAAAAAAAAAACCCAGGAAAGCCATGAACTTCACCTAAAAGCACTGTAGGGCTGTGTATAATGTAAATCTTGGAGGGTGACTGTTAGAAATAATCAGGGCAGGATACGGTGTTAGCTCCTTTGATGCCTTTATTATTTCAGCGCTTTAAACGAGGGACGGCTCGGGGATGGGATGCCTACGCCACCGCTGCTCAGACCAGACACCGCCGAGGAGGAGATCCAGACGACTTTGCTGCCGCGCAGCCGCAGAGTCAGGAGCCTCGCCTCGCGGGAGTCCAATAGGTCTCACTCAGGGCTCTCAGGTCCGGGGGGGTGTTTCCTAGCGAGGGTCTCCGAGGTTATGATGACATTCTCAGGAGCGGCTGGAGGACGTCAGCGGGTACATGAGCTCTTTCCTCACCCAGCACTGCGTTTCGTCTTCCCAGATCTCGGGTCGGCTCGTCGTCCTCGCGGGTTGTTGGTGTCCAGTGCCCTTCCGGCCTGCCTGCCTGATTTCCATAAGGGGCGGTGCTGGGCCCGGAGCAGGCGAGGAGTGGGCGAGGTCTCTGGGTTGACGAGCAGGCGGGGAGGAGCTGATGGTAAGGTGGGCGGTGTCGATGTTGTGTTCGGTGGCGAGGCAATGACGGCTCAGGCTGTCCGGGGAGCAGCGGGGCCTAACTTATTATAAGGTAAGGGGGTGTAGGGACTTTCTGGAACCGGGAAGCAACTGGGGAAACACACATAACTGGGGTTTGGGGTACAGAGAACTGGTAACATCAATACATTAAACGGATAACTTACAAATAACAGATAACATTAATATATAAAATAGAGGATACAACAACTAATTACTGTCAATTAATAACCTGGACACTTAGTAGTTTATGAGATTGACACTTTAAAATCCTTTATTTCTCTCAGTGACTACAAATAACATTAAAACTTTGTAAGTCAGTAGTAGGAAATCAGAAGCCATACTGAAATCACTGAGATGGCATTAGTCAATACTTGTGACAAAAATTTTCACATAACTTGAAAATGGGAAGGTTGGAGCCTTGGAGCCTTCATCTAGAGAATGGAGGAAAAGGGGATAATCCACCTGAGTCCAGGCTTCTATTCCTTCTTATCATGGCTGGCACAATTTTGTTTTCTAGATATAGAGAAATGTAAAATGTTTTTCCCTGCCCTAAGAGTCGCGTGAGCTTGAGGGGGAGGACAAGGACCTACCAGAAAGCAGGCTGGGATATTGACAGCTAAGTTAACCAATGAGAAGTCAGTGCGACTTTGGAAGGAACATTTAAAACTGATCTGCCAATGACCGCCCACTCTCTCGCTTTAGAATCAGCAATGAGGTAACATGGGAAGCGGCGGGCAGCCTCGGGTCGGGCCTTGCTGCCCTTTTGGGCGGCCAGGCCGGGCCTGGCGGGGTGTCTGAGGGAGACAGCTCAGGGAGAGCTTGAGCCAGCTGAGACTCTTTCCCCTGCTTGCAGGCAGGGGAGAGAGGCAGCTGCAGCTCGGCAGTGCGGGGCCATGTGCTCAGACCACAGCAGAAAGGGCAAAAACATGGTCCAGCTCAATCACCGCTGGCAGCAGAGAAAGCAAGCCTGCAGCTCCATAACAACTTTGAGCTGGACCGCCCTAGATGAGACCGAGGGGTGGAAAAAAGGATCTTTACCAGCTTCCTTTGTCAGCAGGGCCCTGCATTTTTTCTTCTACCGGCTCGGGTGTGCACATGGCTTTGCAAGCTCGGGCAAAAGGTTTAACCCTTTCTTAGCAACACAGAACTTTTAAAGCACAATTCTTCCTCGAGAGAAAGAAGAAAGAAGAAAACAGAAGGTAGACGGGACAGACACTGCATGAAGTCAGTTAGATGAGAAGTGAAAGAATTAATAATATTGGAATAGGATTGAAGAAGTGGACATTTTTAACCGGACTTTTCTAAGGTAAATTATGAAGAAATGAACTGTTCTTTGCAGCATCTTAGTATAATTTTGGGTAGAATGCTATTCTAATCAAAATTAAGGACTGGTGTAATAGAGGTTTATTTGGGAATTGTGAAACCCCTGCTCCTGGGTCAAAAAGGAGTTCTCAGCCTTTTGAGACAAAGATAATTTTAGATAAGAAGAAGTATTCATAAATAATACCCCAGATACACTGAGAAGCTCTGCAGATAGAACATCACAGTCTGCAAAAACTCCGGGCAGCAGCAGATGTGTAACACTGAGAGCATTGGACTATTTAGTCTTGTAGCAAATGTCTTAATAAAAAGATCTTTGAAGGACTCTTCTCCTAAGTAATGAGTAGTTATGTCTAAGTAGCGAAACTGACTGAAAATCCTAAGTTGTGTCTTTCTATGTTGTTCAGTAAGAAAGTTAATAGTTTAAAGGAGGAAAGAAGCGTGTTTTAAGGTATCATTCTGTTTTAGTTTTTCTTGTTTCTCAACCCTTTTTTTTTCTTTTCTCAGTCTTTTAATAGATGTTAATAAAACTACGTTTTGTTCATTTTTAAGCTTAAGCCTGCTTTGTTTATTTTTCTCCTGATCTCTCCCTCCCACAAAAATATTAACACTACAACCCATACATTAATTAGTGTTTCTGCCTGGTTTTATTAAATTGAAACCATTACAATTCTGCTTTCTCTTCTGTTTCCTGCTGCAGAATCATGTCACTGATACCAAAAGCCAGGAACTGTGGATTTTTTTTTTTTTTTTTTTTGAGAATGCAGATGAATTCGTGGGGACACAAAAGGCATCCCATCAGAACTTAAGGTCCAAAATTACTAAAAATTTGTGACAAGATAGTTAATTCTATGAAGGATATTTGGAAAATATTGCACATCTTAATTTGAAAAGGCAGATTTTCTCACACAGTCTAGAGTCTATTATGTAGCCATTTTATTTCAGAAAGTCTAACAGGTGTAATGTAAGGTGCCTATAACTATAGGGTACAGGTTGTAATTAATCCTGTAAAATATCAGCTCTACAGTTATTTCTCAAAAAAACTACAACAAAACACAAAAACAAACAAAATATTAAAACACCTCAGTGAACAAAAGGAGGTATGGAAGTGGAGAAGAGGGAAAACAATATGAGATTGGATGAGATACAAATTTTAATGACTACTTTCAACAGGAGAAGCAATTCATTATAAAACTTGATATGAGTGAGCATTTATATAATGAATGAACCTGGGCATGAATATTTAACATTCACAGAAGCAGCCAAGTGCAAAGCAAAATTTTTGTGGGTTTTTTTTGTTTGTTTTTTGGTTTTTTTGTCTTGTTTTGTTTTGTTTTGGTTTGGTTTTTTGTTTTTGTTTTTTGGGGTTTTTTTTAGGTTACAATCGGGTCACAAGCACTTTCTGATTTTCCATTCATGGCAGAAATTTGTCTCTTTTCAAAGCAGATTTGATTATCTGGCAGTCAACTTCAGTGGAAAAACTGAATTTAGTGGTTATTATTAAACTTCTTACTTAAGGAATGTATACAAAAAACACTAATTGTTTCTTAACTGAAGATAGATCTTTAAAACTGGCTGTAAATACCTGAATGTTTCAATTAGTTTAATATATTACACTTATCTAGAAAGACAGAAAATGTTTTTTCCTTACATGCTTGAGTATTGTACTCTAAAGCTAATTATTTGCTCTTTGTTTTTTCTGAGACAGAGAAGATGCTCGTTAGGAAGTGTTAACCTACCACATTAATATTGGAAGTATACTAGTTATTCCTAGATCCTGCTTTTAAACTTTATAAAATTGATCTTCTTAAGCAGAAATTAGTACTTCTATTTTGCAATGGCAGGAAATTTTGATCTAAGTGAAGATAAAGACATTAGAGGAAATTAAACATTTAAGTGGGGGGAAAGTGGTTTATTAATGTTGAAAAGCTATCCCAACCTTTTGTTGAGGAGAACATGTAGTGCAGGTAGCTCAGTGTGCAGCTGCAGTAAGGGATGCAAAATCCAAAGGTCTGAATCAAGAGAGCCTGGGGCAAGAGGCTAAGAACTGGAACCAATACTTTGCATCTCAAAAGGCACAGGGCCCTGTGGCCCAGCCAACTGAGCAGACAGTGAGATAGGGCAGGAGATGACGATTCAGCTGGAAAATCCCAGACTTTCACACACTTAGACTGTGAGGGTATAAAAGGCGAGGGTTTACTTTGGTCAAGGTCCCACTTGGAGACACCCGCTTAAGCTTTTATTTTGTTGTTGCACCATGATTGAATTATTTGGAGGATCCAGACAGATAAGACTCATATGGGAACCGAGGGTTGAGCTGATGAGGAATTATTGACTGTCTGAGAGTCAAGGGTGCAGCTGAGGAGGGTCTTCAGTTCCAGTTCAGGTGATGCAAGTTTGATTTACAGAGTGGCTTCTGGATGGTCCTACAGGAAACTTTCTTTGGCACTCTTAAGTCATTGCAGAACATATGTAAATAATAGGCATGCACAAATAGGATGTATTGGGAAAGGGTTAACAGGGTTGTTGTAATGTGCCTCCCACTCCTGAGTGAGTATTTCTGTATAAGGAAAAGGGTTTCAGTTTGCCTTAAACATAAAAGGAAGCCAAACTAGAAAGTTCTGTCTTTCTCTTTGTAATTGGTTCAATGCCAAGAGAGAAGCACCTGTTGGACCTTGTCACTATCCTTCAGTCTGTACCTTTCCTTATTGGCAATTTGCCAGTGGAATCCCCTAGACCATTAAGTACTAAAGGGACAATACATTTTCTTTTTTTGTTTATGTTTATTATTTTCTAGTTTATTAAACCTTTTATTTTACAAAATGTGTCCAGGGAAGTTGTCTTGCTACATGATTTAAGCCATTTACCTGAATAGGGCTGGACCCTTCAGAGGTACTGGGAAGTATTAGAAACCAATATACATGGCTCTTATAGAAAGAAGCAATGCCATATAGCTAACTTGGTGTACCTCAGAGGACTTAAAAAGGTAAGAGGTTATAGGAATCTGTCTGACAAAAACATACCTGGATTTTTTAGAAAGCTTTCCCAACAAGAGACCTCAGAAACACTAAGAAGAAAAAGAGGTCAATCTTGACACAAAAATATAGGTTACTATCGTTCCTGTTATTATTACGATTCTGTAGTAATATATGGCCATGTATCACAACCAGGAAGGATTCTTTTTACCTCCTTTATATTACAATGTCAAATTATTGTTAAAGTCCTGAAAAGGGGACCAACTTTACCATGACAAAACTTCTAAGTGAAATAACATTTACAAAACAGGCAAAATGAAAATTGATATGAAGTCATGCTGAAGATTCCTACTGTGTGTGCCAAAGATCTGGCCAGAAAATGACACATTCAACTTAATGTTCTTAGGTGTAAAGTAAAGCAAAAAGAAAAGAAAAAAACAAGCTATCTGTAAATATACACTGTTAAGTTGTTGTTACTGTGTGAAAAGATACTGGTGTCCTTATGGGTAGATCACTGGAAATACCATCTCAACACACAGCAGCAACAGAAAAGAAAATCAAATGTAAGGAATTAATAGAAAGGAATGAAAATCAAAAATTTCACTATGATTCTTTTTAAAGCCATTTGGCATTGTAAGTTAGAAGAGAATGTATAGTCCGGACATCCTTTTCCAAGGATAGCTTTCTCTTTGAAAAAAAATTACACAGAGGAAAAAGAAAATATTTTATTTCTATCATAGGTAACTGTACTGTAAAATACTATAGATACAGACTACCTGGACCAACCCCTGTTAGACAAAAAAGTATGTCAACAAGGGCTAAATCCTTCAAATTACTTCAAACTAACTATGGAGCACACACAAAATGATCAATAATATGACTATGTACGTATTAATATATATCAATACATATGTAATAACCTATTAATATGTTACCAGCAAGAAGGGGGCTGGTTTGGTCTTTTTAAAACACATTAAAATATAAGAAGTTACCTTCCACATAAGAGATCATGTGCTCTCATTTTTAGTAATAGGATATTACTTATAGGACAGGAGACTTAAAGGTAAATTAAAGCTCAGATTCATTAAACTTCTAGTTCATAAAGGTAAAGTTCAAATTCATAAGCCTGAAGTTCAAATTCATAAAGTTCAAGTTCAACCCAGATAAATTAGAGGGCAATCACCAACCGTATAAAGATTAACAAGGGAAAATGCTGGATTCTGCTTGTGGGACAGGGGAATCCTGGACATAGAGACAGGCTGGGGAATAAGAGGCTGGAGAGCAGTGCTATGGAAAGGGATGTGGGGGTCTGTTACAAACAAGTGTTTGAAATCACTCATGCACGGCTTGGACACAGGTAGCTTTTGTAAGAGAAGGGAAGAGCTCCTTCATAGATTTAATAAGTATCACTAGAGGCTTTCCTCTCACACACATCTATTTCACCAGCCCGGTATGCCACTCTGCTTGTTATTGAGTGGGGATAATTTGGGGGTAGGGACTGAAATATTAATTAACACCAGGACCCAGAATCCTTTGTTCTCTTCAAGTAAACAAACACACCAGAAGTAATCTGTTGCAGTTTCACCTGGCTTACAGCCTTAGCATTTTAGTAAATTAGCCATCTTAATCAGATCAAATGGGCTTGCTTTTTTGGGGTATAATTTACCTGTCCACCACAAGGTTCAGAAGGTTCTGGAGTCTGCATAAATGTTAGCTCAGGGGTTTTTACCAGCTTTTGTTTCCTTTTCTGTTCCTCCTGCAAATGTCTCTGCAATTGTTCTGTTTAGAGGGACAACAGTAACTTGGTCACTTTCCTAATTTCCAGTTCAGTTTTCAGTTCTTGTTTCCCTTTATATACTATCTTTTCAGTATTGGCAGGCAGCTTCTAGACAGGTGCTTAACACTGCAAATATATTTTCTATCTTCCCTGTTCTTTGATGGCATCTAGCAACTTCTAAATTTTTCTTTCACAGCTTCCCAATCATGCAAATTATCCTGATCCCATTTGTCCTAGAACTTGGGGCTTGGAGTTTCCACGTATTTGTAAGTAGTCAGTGATATTACTTGCCAGTATGCTCACTGCATCATATTGTTATGAATGAGTGAGATCATTTAAAACCTCACTGGCAAGCCCAATTTAATATTAAGGAATAGTAAAACAAAGTCCATTGGCAAGATTCACTTTCCTACTTACAGGACAGTTAAGGCACAACCAGGGAAAACAAGCAACAAAACCAAGCAAAATCCAGCCAATCAAAACAGAAATGAATTGAGAACTATCTGGGGGGCATGTGCATGTTTAAGTACATGTAACAAAAGGATGGAGAGGGAAAGAATAAAAAGAAACATAGCCTAAAAGCTTAACATCACTCAAGCTTAACAGTGCTGTTTAGCTTACACTGTAAACATGACAATTTAACAAAGGAACAATGCTCAACTTATACCTAACTTAACTTATATTTAAACTCATAACAAAACCTTAATAATTTAACAGAGGCATAACACTTGACAGCATTTAAGCTAATTTGTAACTTCAAAGTTATACTTTGCAATTTATCTAAAGAGCAACACTTAGCAACACTTAACTTATGACTTTACTTACTTGCTCCACTTACTTAGATATAAGTTACATAAACATCTAAGAAAAAGCTTTTCTCCCAGATTTGTTATAGCATATGCACATATGTATGCACACAGACAAAGTGTCACTGCAAGCAGGGTACCTGTGAAAAATTCCCTTCAAAGGTCAGTGAAATACTCACTTTGGATACCTCTGCAACTCCCAAAGGGCAGAGTCGGGCCTCGAAGCGTCAGGGTATCAGCCCAAGATACATTGTGTTTCAGTGGTCCTCCAGTGGTAGCAAACCTGAGTTTGCTGCCTCTGAGAGGCATTGAACTCAGAGGAGGTTGCTGGTTGCAAATTGCTGCAGTCCAGCAGAGCTCAAAGCATCTCTGTTTGGGCCGCTGTTTATATCTTATATCTTTGGGTCGCCAAAGAATGGGCTTCAGTCATTACAATGTTTCATCCAGGCCACAGTTTGGAGCAGCATTTTCTTTGAAAGTGTGAGATCAGGAATGTAATGCTGTTCAGGCAAGAACAGCCTCCAAGGCTGTTCATAAGGAAAAGAGGAGCTTGTTGGACAGCAGCAGTTCCTAGGAGCAGAGAGTGGTTTTGATAAGCTCTGGAAGAGCTGGGCCCAGGTGCTGTTTTCAAGGCCTAACAAGTGTTTCTCAGACTGCAGTGCAGCCTGTAAGAGGAGGGTAATGCCCCACCACAGGGTCCTGCTCTGTGGCAAGCTGAACATGAGCCAGCAGTGCCTTGGCAGACAGGAGGGCCACCTGTGTGCTGGGGTGCATCAGGCACAGCATTACAGCTGGGCAAGGGAGAGGATTGTTCTGCTCTGCTCTGCACTGGGGCAGGCCCACTTCAAGTGCTGGGGGCAGTTCTGGGTACCACAGTACAAGGAAGACATAAGAAAGCTGTTAGAGAGCATCCAGAGAAGGCAACAAAAATGGTGAAGGGCCTTGAGGAGAGGCTATGAGAGGAGTGGCTGAGGTCACTTGGTCTGTTCAGCCTGGAGAGGAGGAGACTGAGGGAAGACTTCACTGCAGTTACAACTTCCTCATGAGGGGAAGACGAGGGGCAGGGACTGATCTCTTCTCCCTGATGGCCGGTGACAGGACTTGAGGACATGACCTGAAGTCATTTCAGGGCAAACTTAGGTTGGATATTAGGAAATGGTTCTTACTCAGTAGATAGCTGGTCACTAGAACAGGCTCACCAGAAAAGTCACAGCACCAGCCTGACAGCTCAAGAACCACTCAGGCAGTTCTCATTGTTTGGGCTGCCCTGTGCAGAGCCAGGAGTTAAACTTGGTTGATCCATTTGGATCTCTTCCAACTCAGAATATTCTAAATACCACAGAGTTATTTGTCAGTGTCACAGAATCAGTTAGGTTGGAAAAATATCTCTGTTATCATTGTGTCCAACCTTTGACTGATCACCACCTTGTCAACTATCATGGCATAAAGTGCCATGTTCAGTTGTTTCTTGAACTCTTCCAGGTATTGAGAATCTATCTGCTTTCTTGGGCAGTCCATTGCAATGTTTAACAACCCCTTCCATGAAGAAATTCCTCCAGATGTCCAGCCTGAACCTCCCATGGTGGAGTTTGAGGCCATGTCCGCTTGTCCTGTCACTGTCTGCAGGGGAGAAGAGAGTGCCCCCCACCTGGCTACAGCCTCCTCAAAGGGAGTTGTAGAGAGGAATAAGATCACGCCTCAGCCTCCTTTTCTCTAGGCTAAACAACCCCAGCAACCTCAGCTATTCCTCATACAACTTGTTTGCAAGACCCTTCATCAGCTCCACTGCCCTTTTCTGTACACCTCCAACACCTGAATATCTTTCTTCATGAGAGGCCCAGAAATGGACAGAATCTGAGGTGAGCCCAGAAAATGCTGAGTACAAGGGGACCATCACTGTCCTTGCTGTCCTGCTGGCCACTTTATTGCTGATACAGGCCAGGATGCCATTGGTCTTTTTGGCCACTTGAGCACTTTCCTGGTTCACGTTCAGACACTGTTAGCCAGGTCCATCAGGTCCTTCCCCACTGGACCACTTTCCAGCCAGTCTGCCTCCAGCCTGTAGCACTGCATGGGGATGTTGTGACACAAGTGCAGGACCCAGCACTTGGCCTTGATGAACCTCATACCATTGACCTTGACCCATTGATCCAGCCTGTCCAGATCCCTCTGCAGTCCTTCCTGCCCTCCAGAAGACCAACACTCCCACTCATCTTAGTGTTTTCTGCAGAGCTACTGAGGGTGCACTTGATCCCCTCATCCAGACCATCAATAACAATATTAAGCAGGAACTGGGCACCAAACTGAGATCTGAGAACCCCAGAAGTTACCAGCCACCACCGGGATTTAACTCCATATACCTTCACCCAGTAGACACAGCCATCCTGTAAGTTTCTAATACAATAACATAAACCAAAATAAAGTTAAACAGAAAGATAAATACAAGTTTCAGCTCAAAGTGCATCAATATGCCACGTTTGACATGATTGACACAGTAGGACACAGATCAACTTCTATGTTTTCCCTTTTCCTAAGGCTTTGTACCTGAGTGGTCTCAGAAAGGTAAAGTAGAGAAACGGATGTCTTGCTTTAAGTGATTGTTCAAACATTGAGAAAACAAATTTCAGAACTTTTATTTTTTCCTTTGCCGTAAATAACAAAAATACAATAAAATACTTGATTTCTTAAAAAATAGTATAAAAATTAATCTTTAAAAAGTAAAATTCCAAACTTTTGTCGTAATTACAAGGCAGAGAAAGCAAGAATATTTACTGAGAATGTATATTCCAAAGAATGCTATGTACCAGGACTAGGAAGACAAAACCCACCTCTTTGTCTATTAATAACTTCATTCACAATTGAAACCTATGCAGCTGGGAGAAAAACAAACTGCAGGAATAAAAAAGAAGAAATATAATAAAAAATATTTGGGGAAATTGATGAAACTGAAAGGTCAGTCACAAGTCACATATGAGGAAGGCCATCTGTTCAGTACAGGTGCCTACATGAATACTAAAATCAGCAAAGGAAGCCCCAAAACACAAATGGAAATTAGAGATCTGCTTCAACGTCAGAGTACTTCTTACTCATTATACAGCTTGTAAGTGTCACCTCAAAACTGTTTTTAAAGTCTCTGTTTCAGAATCATTGGATTATGCAGTTGGAGGGGCATCAGGATGTCTCAAACGTGATCCCCTGCTTTAAGCAGGGCCAACATGGAACTCGGATGGGGAGTTACAGGGCTTTGTCCCAAGGGCGTATGAAAGTCTCCGAACATGGAAAGTCTGAAGCCATTCTAGTCCACCTCTTCCACCACTTAGTTATCTTCAGCTGTCCTTTCTCCCAACAAATCCTGCTTCAGAAAACCTGATGTCAACTGAGAAATTAATGGAACGCATTCTGTCCCCTTTTCAGATCATTAAAAAGGACAGGACAGGACCCAGGGTCCCTGCCTTCTGAGCATCAAAAATTATTGTCTCTGTACTAGAAGAATAACACTCCACAAGGACTAAAAAAAAAAAAAAAAAAAAAAAAAAAAAAAAGTGTTTAAATATCTGTAAGTAAAGCCTGCAGAAATGCAAACACAGCTAAGACTGGTGACCTGGTCCTAGAATAGAAGGCTGATCTTCATGTGGGTGCCTGATACAATTTTTTGTATTTCAAATCTTTTTAAAATTGTGCCGAGTGCAAATCATGGTGTTTTTCTTGAAGTTATTCTCTTCTGTCAGTTGCATTCCACACACACAGTACCACCAAAGAGGCAGGGTATAAACCTTATCAGTTTCTTATAATATCAGATAGTTATAGCTCAGTACAAATTAAAATTTGTACAAAATATGGGTGGAGAAACATTTCCTTGGGAAAAGCATTCTACTTTCTTCAACAGAGGAGGTCATAAAACTTTTCGCTTGATGAAATGTTTTTTTTCTGAATCCAATTTTGGAAGGAAAAAGAAGGATGAAATAAAAAGAAAGTTGAATCACTTCAGTACTGGAAGTTAGTTTTCTCTATTAAGCACATGCATAAAAATCCAATCACATATTTAGGATCTTACATATATAGGTGTACATTGTCTCCATCCTTGAACAGTTCACCAACAGTGTGGTGATGTGCTCAAATGTCCAATTTAAATTCCCTGTGTTGTTTTTACTCTTTTGGCTTTCCCCTTTTACACATTGCACCCTCCTGCCTTGAACCATGCCCAATCCCATGTCAATCTTGTCCTGCACTCTACCCTTATTCCAGATTCTCCCCTTAGCCACACCTGCTGAGTTGTCCGTCTACCCTGAACCAGCCCTTCTCTCCTCCTTTGGGACTGCCAATCCTCCCCTGGCTCCTCTTATTCTTCTAGAATGTTCCACATCAATCCCTCAGTCTTTGAAACCCTAGTGGCTAGTATAGACTGTTCCCTCCCCTTGTGCACTTTTATTGGTCGTAGCATTTTCTGTCTCCATCCTGTGTTCCTCCCCCAAGCAATCCTCATTGGCTGATGTTTGATGACCACCCCCTGTTCTTCCTTCACCTAAAAATCCCTAGTTGTCAGCATTCTCCAGCTCTTGTCCCTGCCTCCCATCCGAGAATGAGCTGTTCGTGGCTACTGCGCACAAGAGTCCCAAGTTCCTTCATCGCAGCTGCTCCTTGGCGTGAGGTAGCACCTGACCCTACAGCAGAGTGCCGCCTAAGCCCTTTGCTCAGCACTGCCACCCGAGCCAAGGAGGGTTAGGGGCACCTGCTCATTTTGACATGGCTCTCACAGCCACTGGGCTAGCAAGAGAGGCTTTGACAAAAGCTGCAGGTTGTATCACAATAGTTTTTAGGAGAACAAGTTAGACAAGAAGCAGCTTTGGGCTATTTGTTCATAATTAAGGGTCTTTTGCATTCATATCTATGGCAATATAGAAACTTATTTTGGACAGTAGTGAACTGCATGAAGTCACAGAGAACTGAAATGTTCTAGACTGAACTCTTGTATTCCAGTCAGAGTTGGCAGCAGATGGTTTTCTCTTAAAAACAAATATTTATGAAGCATTTTGTTATAAGCTCACATCAATTAAATTTTGACATATAATACTGTCTATAAATTCTTATGGCAGTTTTAATTGGTTTTGTTTTGTTCAATCTCTTCTATGGGTATGAATTATTCTTTTCTAACTTAAGTAAGTTCATTCCAGTCAAAGTAGTTAGGAAAAAAGGATGCTAACCAAAGTTAAAGTCAACCAAAACTGTGTTCCTCAATTCTGAAAGTAGAGTTTGGGCAGATGTGTTCCTAATGATTAAACTCCCAACTTTAAGGGAGGCATTTTTTAAAACAAACAAACAAACAAACAATCCACCAGTCTCAAAATGTTTGAGATTACAGATGCATGAGTTATTATGGCATTATATTTCTGTAAAGTAAGAAAATTTTCATGTCTCATTATAAAACATAACATTTGAAGTAGATTTAATTTTTTTTGCCTGTGTATATACAGTGAAAGAAAATATTATAGTATCCAGAGTGTCAGATGTGTTCTCTTGTAAATGTGCATTCCACTCCCTGATGATGTCTAATTATTGGGTTAAATATTCATTAAATTGACATTTGGCTAAATATGCAAATTATTTGAACTTTTTTTTTCCAATTAATTTATTTTGCTTCTGTGTTCCCCCCCCCCCCCCCCCCCCTACATTTCTCATCCATTCTCTTCAATAAATCAGGGGGGGAAATAAAATAAAACCAGAAAAAAACACAGGTAATTATTCAGTTTCTGCATTAATGTTTTTCCTTAAACAAAATGTAGAGCATTTGAATAGATTTGTCATATCAGAAAGACAGAGGGATTCAACCTTTTTTTTCAAAGAGTAATAGGTTATTTTTGATATCACGTGAATCCATATTCCTCTAAGATGCAACTATATTACTCTTTAAGAAGTGAAATCTTCTCACCTTGATTTCTGTGATTACCACCACCTTGAAACATCAGTCATTAACCACCCATTGTTTCTTTCTCTCTAAGGCTGAGTTTGGGCTTAAAATACACTTTCCACTGATGAAGCACTTTGCATCAGAAAGCAATAAAATAAATATATATTTCCTTCTGCAAACCAGAGAAAAAAATACTTCATGGAATTCTCTTAGAGAAAAAGGTCAGTGAAAATATCAAGAGAATAGAAGAAAGACAGATATAGGAGATACACTGCACAATACTAATTTATCACACAGCCTTATATAGCTGCCTTTTTCTAGTACACACTTAATTTTCTAGAATGATACCACAAACATTCAAGTCTTCCCAGCTGTGATTATATCAAAGAATTTAGTAGTGAACCTATGAGTTTTTTGGTACTTCTTGCTTTGTAATATTAAATGAAAAGTGTCACTTGTCTCTGTTAGAGCTCTCCAGCTCCGTTTTCACCCAGGCTAGCCCAAGACAAGTGGCAGACAAAAGGAGCTTCTCAGGGTCCTAAAAACCCATGAGGTGGCCGAGAACATTTCCTTTAGCATAAGAGAGTGAGATCCCGTTGGCGGCAAAGGAAGGAGTCGGGGCTTGATCCGGGGGCAAAACCAAGCCTTTATTCAGTCTTTGTTAGGTCCTGCCCAGATGTTTGCCCTGTCCAACTGCCCAAATCAAGAGATCTGTCCTCGTGTGGCTTGGGCTTATATCGGGGGGGGTGGGGGGAGGAGGGGGAGGGTGGGTGCTAAAGGAGGGGACAAGCCAATACCCAATGAGGGATAAAGGTGGGAGTGGAACACGGTTGGAGGGACATTCCATTCAAGGAAACCAATCGGGAACATAAAGGGAGGAATCTCCTCAGCCCTTGCCCTATCATTCGATGTCTTTTACCCGAACCCTCCAGTAAACCCTGCTCATCAATAACTAAAATATCTCTGTATTATCAGCCCTGTGTTCAGTACGAATCCAAAACACAGTCCCATGCTCAACACAGTTGCTAAGTACCTCTTTGTTCGAACCATGCTCATGGTATACCTATTCTTCTCTGTCCTTAGTGTTCTCACAAGCCCATTTTCTTTAAGTCTCAGATATACATAATCTGCATATTCCAAGAATATGCAGGAAGTCCAATCTAAGGTGAATTTTCCATATCTTCACTGAAACAGATAAAGAAAAAATTAGAATACATTAGTTAAGGAAGCAAAGAGCAGGTAGGGTCTGAATAAAAGGGTAGAACATAAAATTAATGGAGGGAGAAGAGTGAAGCAGCATCAACACCTGAGGTCCTCAGGACCTGCTTTGAAACCAGCCCTGCCTAATTTCATTAGTCTTTTGTAAGTGATGCATGTCAATTAAATTTTCTTATGACACAAAGTGCCATTCCTCAATATAGAAAAGGATTGTGGATCATGTAGCCCAATCCCATAAAGCAGGTTTACCTAGAAGAGATGCACAGGATCACCTTATATGTAAGTTTTTAGTATGTCCAAGGAAGGAGACTCCATAGCCTCCCTGAGCAGTCTGCTCCAGTGCTCTCTCATCCTTACAGTAAAATATTTTTTCCTCATGTTTTAGATAGAGTCTCCTCCATATCAGTTTCTGCCTGTTCCCTCTCATCCCATTGCTTGGGACCACCGAGAAGATTCTGCCTCCATTCTCTTCTTTCATATATCTTGTAATGGAAACATTAACAGGCCAGCTGTATTTCACACCTTGTTTGGTTTAAGGTCCATAGCCCCTGACTGTTGAAGCAACCTCCCAATTCTGTCTTTCTTATGTACATCCCCAGTGCATATCCCAAAACCTCCAGGCACATACAAATAGGATGTAGACATGTGTGTATGGGAAATTAAGTACATTCCAGGAGGATTAACTGGGGGTATAAATGGATTTACATTGATAGTACTTAGGTAATATATACACAAATCCTTCCTGTTTGCTTTGAGAAATATTGTCCTTTGTAGAGTCACAGTAACGTAAAAATCAATTGGGAAGAAGAAAATTACCAAATAATAAAATTTAAAACAATTTAAATTGTTTTAAAACAAAAGTTTCATGGTAAAGAGTAAGAATTATATTAACAGTGATATTTTAAAAACTCAATTCACCAAAATCTTGATTTTCCAAAGTTTCATTTTCTCTGTTCAGCCCTGGAGGCCACTAGTAGTTTTTGAGATTATTGTTTATTCATGAGCAAGCACAGCAACTTCACCTTGAAACTACTCACTAGTGAACAGAGATTACTGGATTAGCTCACCTGCTCAGCAACAGTCAACTACTGCTGGAAATGAAGGTCTTTATTTTACAGTCTGGGAATTATACACACACACATGAAGAAAAATATATTTGTATAGGTAGATTTGGCTTTTCGGACATTGAGAGAGAGACTTTTCCAAAAATACTCTATACTTCAGATTTCATGTCAGGTAAGAAATTTCTGCCATTTCTTTGTTCTGCTAAGTAAGACTTTGCACTACAGGTTTGTCACTTCCTTCATATAGTGCTGAAGCAATTCACGAACATATATAAATTCAATCAGACAGTCTATAGGAGAAGGATAATATGACAAATATTATGACAGGATTAAGACTCAAAGAGAAACTAGCTTATTTGCCTTAAATTTCCAACCACAGATGCTACAATGTGGCAGTAAATTCCCCTCTGTGGTTTTTTTGGGGGGTTGGGTTTTTTGTTTGTTTGTTTGTTTTATGTTTGTTTGTTCATTTTTTTAAATAAAATACAACAACCACATCATTGCCCATGCAGCTAGAAGAAAGTTTCTAAGTGGATAAAAAAAAATGCTTCTACTGATTGTTTCACGTAGAATATACCAGTCTTTAAGGACCGAGTTTGGGGGACCTCAATTTGCATATTTCTCAGTTTTCATCATTCTTTATTTGGTTAAAGCCAAAATAGTGTGCCACAAACTACATGATATTGCACATTGGAAGTCCCATGATTTCCCCTTTACATGTCTGTTCTGAAGAAATATCAGAGAGATTAAAAAGAGGACCAATCTTGTTCCCATGCCTAGAAATAAATAATACTTTTTTTGCAATAGTCTCGCATATAGATACTTGCCAAACTGGCTTGCCTGTTCTCTCTGCCAATCTCTCTAAATTTCACCAATGCCAGCTTACTTAATGTGAACATATTTCAAAAATGCAAAAGGAAATACGATATTCATATATAAATATATATATATATAAATAGATGTAGATAGATACATAAAGACAATATATAGATAGATATAGATAGATATAAAAATAGACGCTAAAGGTTCATACGTGTGTACAAATATATATACCAGCATATATAGATGAGATGGAGATAGAGGTAAAGATGCATAGATTAGTTACAGATTATGAAGAGGGAGATACAGATAGAGATAATGGTGGAGGCTGAAACAGAATTTATATAGTTTTACATCAACACATACATGTGTGCAGCAATATGGATATTTGTATGTGTACCTTTATACCTAGAACTTAGTAAAACATTTGACACCATCTTCCACAGATTCTTCCAGAAAAGCAGGGAGCCCATGGCTTGGACAGGTGCACTCCTTACTGAGTTAAAAGCTGGCTGGGTGGTGAGGCCCAAACAGTGGCGGTGAATGGTGCCACATCCAGGTGGTGGCTGAATTCCCAAGGCTCAGTAATGGGGCCAGCAGGTTGAGAGAGGTGAACCTGTTTTTTTACTCCATGCTAAGGATGCCATATCTGGAGTATTGTGTCCAGCATTGGCTCCCCAGTTCAAGGTGGACAAGGGACTACTTCAGAGGGTCTATTGCAGGTCTGCAAAGATTGGTCTGGAGTATCTCTCTCATGAGGAAAGGCTGGGGAACCCTTAGGAAGATACGACAGAGAAGGGAAGTCATTATAATCTATAAGTGTCTGAAGGGAGCATGTCAAGAGGGTAGATTCAGACTTTTTTAGTGGTGCCAAACAATAGAACAAGAAGCAGTGAGCAGAAACTGGAACGTGATGAAGAATTTCACTGTGAGGGTGACTGAGGACTGGAACAGATGCCCAGAGAGGCTGTGGATTTTCCATAACTCATAATATATTTAACACGTATCAAGACAGAATCCCGAGCATTAGAACAAGGGAATTGCCCAGGGAAGGGGTGGAATCAGCATCTCTGGAAGAGTCCAAAAAACATGTGGATATGGCACTTAAGTACATTGTTTTTTGGTAAACATGGCAATGTTAGGTCAATGATTGGATTAAGTGATATTAGAGACCTTTCCCAAACTTAATGATTCTATTATTATATATAGATGAGATGGAGATTATATAGATTTAGATACAGATAAAATGAAGATGAGATTAGATGAGGTCAGAGAGAGCTAGAAAGGAATGGAGGGGATATAGCTATCATGCAGATACAGATACAGATGCAGACAGAAATCCTGTGCCTCCCCTTAGAACAAAGGTAGTTTAAATATTCTACATAAACCTTGTAGGGAATTGTGACATTAAATGCCATTTCAGACTTTGAGGTTGAGGGAGGTTGATAACGATACTGTGAGGAAGGTGCAATGATCATAACCTATAATCTTTCATCATGTAATGCAGCCATAGAGGTGTCATTGTTGATACTCTGCTTTGACAGATTTACTTGATGCCAAGTCCCTCAAGCATCTTAAACAAAATAGACATGAAAGGAATATAGTATGAGTTCTCAAAATTCTAAGAGGATATTGGGTGTATTTAGTCAAATATAATAAACTTCCTCATTCTTCTGTACTGAGTGAAAAAATACACTGACAATAGAATATCTGTTTTAGAGGCATTGCAGTTGAATTTTAATAGAGCATTCTTCATTTGGATTTATTGCTTTCCCAGTTTGCTTCACCTCAGGTAAGTGTGTGTTTTCCTGGTCCACCAGCAAAAAAGTAATGTACATGCAGTGTAAAGAAACAAAGCAGTGCATTAGAGCCACACAGTTGCAAAGCAACACTCTTCCTTCAGGCACGATATCTAGCTATGTAGTAATGCATACTTGTCTTGTGAGCCAGAAGAAGGAAATAAACATTTCATCACATATTATCTGCTTCATTTAATCCACAGTGGCTTTAATAGATAATATTCTGTTCATAGTGTGCTTGAATAAGCATGGCATTTATTGTCTTAGAGCATTAACTTGGACAGGCTGGAAGCTATATGAAGGCAATTAACATTTATCATAAATCAAACAAGGCTTTTATGGCCACCAAAAGAGCACTGCTGGAAATGTCATTTATCAGACCACCATAAGGAGATGAAGAAATGGAGAAATCTTTTAATTTTATTTTTCTTTTATCTTTCAGATGCATAACTGAAAATCAATTGATTACTTCCAAAAACTTTGACAATTCAGTGCAACATGACATCACACACATGCAGAATAATAACCACCACAGAAGTATTACCAATGCCAGAATTGCTAAATTCTATTCAGAATGCTGCAGGGAAAGTGCTGCCTAAGTGCTTGTTAGCAACTGTCCTTTAAGGTACGTTCTGCACAGAAACAGTAGCAATATGCAACTAGAGAAACGTGTTGAAATCACAGATTTGAAGTGTTTGACGTGTATTTTTGTTTTGGGCAGTAAACCACTTGAGAAAATGGAGGATAAAGGTGTCAAACACGGTAGGTTAACTTAGACAGCTGGAGGAAGAGTCTGGGTCCTCAGAAATGTGGAAAATCAGCTGAATGTCAAAATTCCACAGGTAGGAACTTCAGAATTTGATTCCAGTGCTTGTCACAGCACTGACAATTCAATTTCTTCTCTATTTCTTAGCCCTTTGTCATATCAAGATCTTTAATAAACTTTTAGAAAAGTGATCTTTTCTTTCTGTGTAAAATTTTATCATTAATAGTTTCCTTCTGAGATTGCATTGTCAGCCTAATGACTTATACATAGTATGTGTTATTTCCCTCTCAGAATATTCCTTTCAGGTGCCTCTTGTGTTCCTGCAACTGTAGTGGACAGAACAACGTTATCTCAATTTCAGCGTACCTAGGAATGGAAAACATACTTGCCTCAAATAAAACTATGTGATATGTCTATATTTAAATTACACTGACCTGTAAAAAAGATACAGTTTAAAAATAAACTCCATCAAAACTACTGAACAGATTTCTGTTAACGTCATCAACATTCTGATTCTGAAAATAGAAAGGGAAAGTGAAGGAATGTGAAGAAAAGAGCAAATTAATTAATAATTAATAAATAATTTTTAAAAATTAATTGGTATGCTATAGGTAAAACATTTTAAATCAATTCAAATACAAACAGTAACTACTTCTTTTACAACACAGACAGGCAAAAGCCTGCTGACAAGATATAGCATGCAAATGAATCACAGATGACTCTCTGAAGAACCAGTGATATCATAACACATACCCCAAGTTTTGTTGATTGCAATGCAACTTTGGCACTGGAAGGAAAGGTGATTTTAGTGAAACAGAAGAAACAAGAGTTGTCCAAAGTTGTTCATACGGTATCTGGTATTTCCTTTAAAACTTAAAGGTTTTATTCAGGCTGACATTTGAAGACATTGACATTCAGGCTGACTATGTGACATGTAGCTTTATTTGCACTTCTCCTACAAGACTTTTTAGACTAAGGCCTTACAGTATTTACTCATGCAAAATTAAGCAGATCCAGTGCATTCTGTGTGGACCTGCACTGATTACAAAGCATTTACATTTCTACATTAACTCCATATAGCACGTTTCCATATAAAAATCAAATCTAGAAAGCTACCAAAGAAATGGTGAAAGTTAGGAAAGTTAAAAGTGGCCGAAATAATCTTATTTAAGGAATTCAAAAAATTACTTAAAAATCCGGTCTTAAAAAATGTTATATTGAGTATTTTCTAGAAGAAGAGATTCATTCACAAAAAATCAAAAAAAAAAAAAAAAACAACAGAACACCAAACCCCACTCCCCCCCCCAAAAAAAGCCCACAACCAACAACCAATCAAGCAAACAAAACAAACAAACAAAAAACCACTAGACCAGAAAACACAAAAACAACCAAACAAACCGAAACCCCAACCAACAACCCAACTATTGATTATTTGCAAATAAGAAACAATGTCAAAATGTTGATGTTAATTTTAAGAAGACTCACTAAGATATGTGCCTCAGAAGTACTTTTCTGCCAAGAATATGTTAAAACTACTGTGACAGACAGGAAATATTTTCTTAATGTCATAAGAAAAACATTTCTAGATCTCTCATGCTGGCAGTGAAATCCTAACCTGTGACAAGCTGCATATATGCTGTATGCAGATGAGTACAGCCATTGTTTTTTCTAAGATAGAATTATAACATATTACTGGCACCTACAAAATTGCAAACAATAGAAGCATATTTTATTGAGCAAGTAGCAGTTACTCCCTTTCCCAAAAAAAAAAAAAAAAAAAAAAAAAAAAAAAAGTCCCGTTATAAAAGGTCCTGCTGGTCTGTGTGGTGTTCCCAGGAAACATGTAATATGGATCCCAAGCACTGGCCAATATCAGTCACACATCATCGTGTTTATTGTTGGCACCAGGTGCCCTTTTACAATACTTACATCCCACCCATCCAAAATTACCAAACTCCCTTAAATTTGTGGACTTCATAGGCTTTCACTCCTTTAGCATGCAAACCATTTTTTGATTGAGAACACAGTATTTAGAAAACATGTGGAAAGGCCTTCATAAATATTGGCATCATCAGCTGAACTGTGGGAAATGTGTTATTGTGCATCAGACTTTATTTTTTTCTTATTTGTAACCCAAATATTCTACGTATTCCATTTGTACTCACCACTAGAGAATCTGGGTATCTCACCATCCTTAACATTACTGTCACAGAATTTCAGCATGTTGAGTAATTTCTGGGTGTATAAAAAAGCAGTCTGACATATGACATATCCATTGCATGTTGCCAGCTTTATACAAGACTTTTTTCTTATGCACATTTCCACTGTACTTTTTTTTTCTTGGTGTTTATTTCTCGCCCAGTGATTAGTATAAAAAATGACCATCACTTCTAACCTCTCCATTGCTTTAAGCAATGAACCATTCTAAAGAGTAGTTTACACCATTTTGTTTGCACGTTTTAAACTTTTAAGCAAGCAATTAGTGTAGTCCTATGTATTACCTACACTTATTTTCCATACTTTATCCAGGACAAGTTTTAAGGATCAACAAACTATACAGGACATTCTAATCTTGACTAAAACAAAAAGCAGGATCATTACATTCACACATCTTCAGGTATGCCATACATATTTAACAAAAATAAGAGAAAACAAAGCCTTAATTTATATCAACAGACTTCATCTTTGAAGAAGCTGTAGCATTTCAAACTTTGAAATCACAAAACAGTTACTCAGAGAAAATCTAATGCATTCCAGTATGTGGTGAGAGCAGAGCAGGACTTAAAGGAACTTATGAGAACTTGAGGTAAGTTTCCTATGATGAAAGTTTTCATCACTCCAAACCCACAGCACTGCCACATAATAACACTAATTATTGCTCTCAGGAAATTTCTCAACTTCTCCAGTCATGAAGAAAATGTTTCAGAAGTGATGAGTGAAGGCATAATGGGAACGTGTGCTTGGGAAGACCATTGTGGATTTCAGGAGCTAAGCACAGGAGATACTGATTTATGGATTATCTGGCACACACTTGTGCTAGTGGAGGCAACTTTGCAGTGTCCACTACAAAGTGGCATTGTGCAAATTTTTGCTGGCTTCCTCTGCCATGAGTGACACCAGGAAATGTGCAATAGGGAGCCAGGGATCTGACCTGAGTCTCAAGGTACTGAATGTAACAGTGGAATCTTTGCATTTGAGCTTGATGCACCCACTCCATTGACCTTCTTGTTTTGATATGATGCTAATTGAGATAGGTGAGTGAATATAGCCAATAGGCCCTTAAGGAAAGTAACAAAATGTCATTTTTCCTTCACATGACTTCTTTGAGACTGAATAATCTTTCATTTTCCTTTTCACTGAATCACAGAATCACTAGGCTGGAAGAGACCTCATAGATCACGGAGTCCAACCCAGTCCTAGCACCTTAACTAAACCATGGCACTGAGTGCCACATCCAGTCTTCACTTAAACACATCCAGGGATGGTGACTGCACCACCTCCCTGGGCAGAAAATTCCAGTACTTTATCACTCTTTCTGTAAAAAACTTTTTCCTAATTCTAACCTGTATTTCCCTTGATGCAGCTTAAAGCTTGTGTCCTCTCGTTCTGTCATTTGCTGCCTGGAGAAAGAGACCAACACCCAGCTGTCTACAACCACCCTTCAGGAAGTTGTAGGGAGTGAGAAGGCCACCTCTGAGTCTCCTTTTCTCCAGGTTAAACAACCTCAGCCTCGTTGCCTCCTCTGGATGTGCTCAAGCATCTCAACATCCTCACTAAACTGAGGGGCCCAGAACTGGACACAGCACTCGAGGTGTGGTCTCACCAGTGCCCAGTACAGAGAAAGAATGACCTCTCTGTTCCTGCTGGCCACACCATTCCTGATCCAGGCCAGGATGCCATTGGCCCTCTTGGCCACCTGGGCACACTGCTGACTCCCAGTATCCGCAGATGGTTTCTGCCTGGTTTCTGTCCAGCCACGCCGTCCCCAGCCTATAACACTGCACGGGTTTATTGTGAACAAAATGCAGGACTTGCCACTTGGACTCATTAAATTTCATCTTGTTATGAAACATGATTTTAAAGAGTTAAGATTTTAGCTAAGGGTTGGAAGCAATTTATATTGATCAAGATTTAAGTTAGATTAGTAAATGGTAGGTTAATGATCATTAGATGCCAAAGCTAGAGCTGTTATATTATGAGCTTGTTTATAGAAAAAGTGGAGTAAGTGAATTGTCATAAGAACAGATTGAAACCAGTAAGAACAATGGCCAGCACCTGGACTTGCTATCAATCAATCACAAACCAGGGGACCTTGGATCGTGCCAGAGGGTCACAGAGACCTGATGAAGATTCTCCTGACTTCATCCTCTGAGACCACTGACCCAATTCGAGACCACCAACCCAATTCAAGAGAAGAACTGCGCACGTGTGAAGGACGAATAGCCTCATTTTAATAGAGAGTGGGGATGGGAGGTGCTGGGGTAATGCATATGTATTGTATGTAAGATCTTGGAAAAGAAATAGAGAGCAAAGAACCTTGTTCGGGGCAGCCACGCCTTTTGGAGATGACACCCGAGCCACCCACAGGTGAATAAACATACCACTTTCTAACTTTAATTAGTTAGAGGGTCTTTGTCCGTGACTATATTGGTTTTCAATGACTCAGTTAGACTCTGCTCATCCATCCAGCTGTTCCAGATCTCTCTGCAGAGCCATCCTATCTTCCAACAGATCGACACACACTCCCAGCTTATTGTTGTCTGCAGATTTACTAATGAAAGACTCAACACCCTCATCCATGGTGCCAATAAAAATACTGAACAGAACAGGCCCCAGCACAGAGCCCTAAGGAGCACCACTAGTGACTGGCCACCAGCTGGATGCAGAACCATTCACCACCACTCTCTGGGCCCAGCCATCCAACCAGTTCCTAACCCAGTGAAGAGTGCTCTTGTCCAAGCCACCGGCTGACAGCTTATCCTGGAGTGTGCTGTGGGAGACAGTGTCAAAGGCCTTGCTGAAGTCCGAATAGACAACATCCACAGCCTTCCCTGCATCCACCAGGTGGGTCACCTGGTCATAAAAGGAGATCAGGTTGGTCAAACATGACCTACCCCTCCTCAATCCATGCTGGCTGGGTCTGATACCCTGGCCATCCTGTAAGTTCTGTGTGACGGCACTCAGTATAAACTGTTTCATTATCTTGCCAGGTACTGAGGTCAGGCTGACTGGTCTATAATTACCAGGATCCTTCCTCCCACCCTCTTTGTGAACAGGTGTCACATTGGCCAGTTTCCGGTCGTCCAGAACCTCACCAGTGAGCCAGGACTGTTGGTAAATGATGGAGAGTGGCTCTGCAAGCTCATCTGCCAGCTCCCTCATCACCCTGGTATGGATCCCATCTGGGCCCATAGATTTATAAACATCCCAGCAGCTCAGCAGCTCTCTGACTGCCTCCTCCTGGATATCAGAGGGACCATTCTGCTCCCTGACACCACCTGCCAACCCAGGAGGACAGTTGTCCTGAGAACAAGCCGACCTCCCACTAAAGACCAAGGCAAAGAATGCATTAAGCACTTCTACCTTCTCATCTGCAGTTTCTGTGTTCTTTCTCTCATCCAATAGAGAACAAAGGTTGGTCTTACCCTTCCTTTTGCCATTAATATATTTGTAAACCCATTTTTTATTATCCTTTACAAAAATTGCCATTTTAAGTTCAAACTGAGCTTTGGCCTCCCTAATTTTTTTTTTCCTGCATGTCCTAGCAACCCCCTTAAACACTTCCTGAGAGACCTGACCCTCTTTCCAAAGATGATACATCCTCTTTTTATTCCTAAATTTGTTCAAAACTTCATTGCTCATCCAGACTGGATATTTGCTTCATTGACTCATCTTTCGGCACACAGGGACAGTCTGTTCCTGTGCCCTCAAGATCTCTGTTTTGAAGTATGCCCACCTTTCCTGGACTCCTTTGTTGTTAAGGACTGCTTCCCAAGGAACTCTCTAAGTCTCCTAAATCAGCCAACTTAAACATAGCCCTCCAGAAGTCCAGTGTAAAAGTCTTACTGATGTTCCTCCTGTTCCATCCTTACTGATGATCCCCCTCTCCAAATATTGAGAACTCTGTAATTTCATTATCACTGTGCCCCAAGTGGCCCCCACTACATCTCCCACCAGCCCATCTCTATTTGCAAACAACAGATCTAACATAGTCCCTCCCCTGGTGGGCTCACTCACCAGCTGCCACAAAATGTTGGCCTACACACACTCAAGAACTTCATGGACTGCCTCTTTTCTACAGTATTAAGTTCCCAGTAGTTGTCTGGTATGTTAAAGCCACATACAAAAGCAAGGGCTGGTGATCCTGAAACATTTTGTTACACTACCTGCCCAAAAGAAATAAAACTCCCTCTTTGATATGAAAACCTCATATTTTTGGCATTGAGCCTCTCTCTACAGGATTTCCCCTTTAGAGAATCATCAAAAGGGCCATTGATAATGAACATCTTTTCCCACCTTTTAGTGGTGCTGCAGGAGTAAACTTTGCTATGCTTCATCTTTCCCCTGCAAGTAGGACTACTTGTGACAACATCTCTGTTTCAGGATCCAGACTTATCCTAACACTGAGAGCAGCTGTTACGTGATAGGATAGTGAGTTAGTTGGTCAGACACTGATGAAGTCACTGGTTACACCTCCTCTGTACAGCAAGTTCTCCAAGGAATAACACTACCTCACACACGTAAAATAAATTTTATTTAATTTGAAATTAAACTAATGAACTCTTGAATTATAGTAAACAGAAATCTTTATACTTAGTTTTCCCATTCACCTATGGCATCCCTGCCTTAAGATATAGATTAAGTCATGTAAGTTGCTTTCTTTGCCAAATCAAGTAGATATAGCACATGCCTCCCCAATCTATCTTTTTACTATCACCTTTAACACACATATTGAAATGAAATTGTATTTCCAGCTGTCAATATTGGGAGATACATAAGAACAGTAAAAGAACTGCTGCAAGGATGGTACAGACTAAAGTTGTACCATATTGACACCAGATTTTTTTAAGCTTTCTTGATTTTCCTCTTACTCACATTTTTCCTAAGAAATGCTCAAGTTTCTGAGATGAATAGGCAAGGACAGAACAAATATGAAAAAAAACCAAATAATTAAACCTGTATAAAATGCTCTTGTAGAGTATGAGTTTAGGGGAAATTATAAAGGGACTTTCTGGAGAAGAATAATTCCTTTTCATTATAGACACTTCTCTTCCATAGGGAATTGATTTTAGAGAAACATTTGTAGAAATACAACTTCCATAAACAGTGGCAGTTTTAGGATTTCCTGTTTAATAAGTGCTAGATTATCAATCCTAATCACACAAATTCAGTGCAAATCTATATTATATGAAGGAATGTTTCCTTCCAAGCAAGCTTCCAGGATATCTGAAATGCTATGGCAAGAAAAAAACATAACTAGAGCCTGTGCCATCATCTTTTATGTTTCAACTGGAAAAGAGAAACTTTAATTTCAAAGTACTAACAATCTACCTGCACTGGTGTTAAAGGGAGAATTGTGATTTTAATTATGCATTAATTCAATTTCTGGAATTTTAGATACACCTTTTTATTTGTGTGTGTTTGTGTACATGTGTTTGTGTGTAGGTAAATGCTCGTATATTGCCAATATATTGTCTTGAGCCAGGTGGACAGATGATAGTGAACTTCTAGCTGAAATTCGAAATCTTGGAACTGCATGGTCACTACAGGCCTTAGATCTGGCTGCTGATATTGTTTAAATAAGAGCTTTTTCTTACCTCCAAGTTAGTTAAGACAGGGTATACTGATTAAGAGACTTGAAAACCTTAGCAAGTGAATATTTTGGAGACTAGCAGGAGGTACACATGTTCACTTATTCTGATAGACATTTGCCAGGAGGCAGGACACAGGAAATAGTGTAAATCTTGTCATTTTCTTGTGTCATATCCTTTCTTACTCCCCTCAGCTCCACAGAGCCAGAGGCACAGAAAGGCTAAAGCTGATCAAGTGTGTCACCTGATCTCTTTTGCTTTAGGTGGAAACTACATGCACTCTTGGTATCATTCACTAATTGCACTGAAAATGAAACTGACACCTTCTGTATGAGATAATTATTGATCCAATAGACCTAGGTTCAGCCTCACAAAATCACAAGAAATCTTCTAAAAAACAATGTCAAAGAATTAAGTAAATGGAGGAACTGCCACTTAAGAGGGTTCATTTGTAGGACTAGATACACTGTCTTCGGAAAGGTAAAATACTCATTTTAGCAAATCACTTCATAAAGTTAGCAATTACTTAGCTTTTCTTTGTATTGGCCCCTTAAAGCCTGAAATTACTGCTTCATTCCAAAAATCTTATGGTTTTGGCATCTTAAAAGACCCTCCAATCTAAAGCAGATTCACATTCACCCTATGTGGTTCCATGATTAGTTTGGTGCTCTAGGCTCCCAATCAAAGAATACTGAAGACAATATCATTGTTATATTAACTTTGGTGGAATTTGGAGCAAGCATTAAATGAACATTGATTTATTTCTGCAACAGATACACACCAGACACATATATTCCAGAATATAATGACATTGCTGGATACTTGCCGCATTTCAAATGAGTGCTCAATCCAATATCCATGGTAGTGGACATCTTTCCATGTATTTCCTGAAGTACTAGGCTACATCCTTAAAATACTGTGGGTCACTATTAAACATACAGTGAAGAAAAATAATTTTTTTAAAAAAACATATTTTAGCAAATTACTTCTCATCACTCTACCACACTGATTTAAGGTTATCAATGCCAGACAAAACCTGGCATTTCCAGCATATGCAACAACACAAAGAACCTAATTTTTGCCATACAATTTTGAATATGACCAAGAAAATTGACAAATAAAACTTGTAAGATAAAAATATTTAGATCTGTTTATCTAGACACAAATTGATGGAATTTGTCATAACTGCAGGTAACACAGATGGGTGAAAGTGTACAATAGGGCAAAAGCTATTTGTTACACTTCTTCAGCAGAGAACATTTTAACTTGATGTTAACATCTAGTTTTAACATGAAAAAAAATCCAGGAAAACTGTCCCTTTCTCCACAATGCTGTTCCAAACATCTGCACCACACCTCCAGAGTTCTATAAGCTGCCCCTCCTCTCTTTTCTTAACCTGGGCAAGCAAGCATTTTGTTCAGTTAAAGAATTGCACAACAGAAATGGAGGTGTTTTTTTGTTTGTTTGTTTGTTTTGGGGTTTTTTTGTTTTGATTTTTGTTTTTCTTTAATTATCAGAATTATCAGTTTCAAGCACCTAACAATTTCAATCAAATGACCCTGTACCACTGTAATGGTCTTGATTTAATAAAACCGGGCAGAAACACCAATTAATGTAGGAGTTTTAGTATTTATTCTTTTTTTATGGGAGGGAGAGTTTAGGAGAAAAAAACAAAGCAGGCTTAAGCTTAAAAATGAACAAAAATAGTTTTGTTAACACACACTAAAAGAATGAAAAAAAATTGAGAAAAAGAAAACAAACTAAAACAGAATGACACTTTAAAACACGCTTCTCTCCTTTTACAAACTACTGACTTTCTTATCAAACAACAAAGAAAGGCACAACTTGAGATTTTTAGTCAGTTTCTCTATTTAAACATAATCGCTCATTACCTTAGGAGAAGGGTCTCTCTAAGGGTTTTTTTATGAAGATGTTTGCCACAAGACAAAATAGTCCAGTGCTCCCAATGTCACACATCTGCTGCCGCCCAGAGTTTTCACGGATTGTGATGTTCTATTAGCAAGGCTTCTCAGTGTATCTGGGGTACTATTTACAAATACTTCTTCTAGTCCAAAATCATCTTTGTCTCAAAGGCTGAGACCTCCTTTTAACCCAGGAGCAGGGGTTTTAAAGTTCCCAAAGAAATCTCAATTACATCAGTCCTCAATTTTGATTAGAATAGCATTTTACCCAGCAACACTAAGATGCTGCAGAGAACAGTCCATTTCTCCATAGTTTACCTTAGAGAAGTCCTGTTAAAAATGTCCACTTCTTCAATCCTATTCCAATACTATTAGTTCTTTCACTTGTAATCTAACTGACTTCATTCGGTGTCTGTTCTATGTACCCTCTGTTTTCTTTCTTCTTTCTCTCAAGGAAGAGTTGTGCTTTAAAATTCCATGTTGCTAGGAAAGGGTTAAATCTGCCTGGGCCTGCAAGGGCCACATGCAAGCACCAGGCTGCAGGGCTGAAGAGAATGCAAAGCTGTGCTGATGGAGGAAGCTGGTAGAGGTCCTTTTCTCCACCCCTTGGTCTCATCCAGGGTGGCCCAGCTCAGAGCTGTTATAAAGCTCCAGGCTTTCTTTCTCCACTGCCAGCAGTGATTAAGCTGGGCCGTGTTTTGGCCCCTTCTGCTGTGGTCTGAGCACGTGGCCAGCACTGCCGAGCTGCCGCAGCCCCTCTTCCTGCTGGCAGCAGGGGAAAGGGGCTCAGCCGGCCCAGGCCCTCCCTGTGCGGGCAGCGGCCCTCGGAGGCCCGGCTGAGCCCGGCCTGGCACCCAGAGGGGCAGCACCGCCCGACCCGGGCCAGCCCACCACCCATGATGTTACCTCACAGCTGATTCCAAAGAGAGCAAGAGACCAATCAGCAGCAGATTACTTTTAAATGTCCCCTCCAAAGTCACATCGACATTTTCTATTGGTCAACTTAGCTGCCAATATCCCAGCCAGCTTTTTGATAGGTCCCTGTCCCCATCCTGCAAAACCACTCTATGGTTGTGGCAGGGAAAAACATTTCACATTTCTCTATAACCAGAAAACAAAATTGTGCTAACCCATGATAACCACATATCTGGTTTAAAATTTATCAGTATATTAAAGATACATGTTGCTGTCCTGTCTTTTAAGTTTACCTTCTCACTGGAACATCCCAGTTAAGGCTTTCCAGTGTATTCTTTCTTTATTAACAACCTATAAGGCTAGCTTTTTTTTCTGTTTTGTAGTTTTTGTTTTATTTAAAATACAACCCTAAGTAATTTCTTCCCATAACTTTAGGTCTGGCTTTATCAGAAAAAAAGAGAAAAAAGATTTGAAGTAAAGCTCCATGTGGAAGCATTACTGATGACCATAATGACGGAAATACATTTGCAAAGTCAGAGTTTAAAAAAGAAGCATGTATGTTGCTGTCAATTTTTCCTCTGTAATGTATGTGAGAACAATACTCTCACGTACAATATGAAATTTAATTTCAGAGCCAACAAGCTCTAAGAGATTCTAAGCTGAACACTGTTCTTCTCAGCTGACAAGGTCATATTGCTCTGTTCAGATATAAATGCTTCAGCAGGATAAAATTAATATGGGCAAATCAGTCAGAATCCAGTAAATACTTGAGAGAAAAATAATTGTACGTCTAAATTTTAGAATACAAAGACTTGTCCACCCTTCATACAAAGACTAAATAACATCACAGAAAAATTATCACTTTATTCTTTCGAGAAAAAAAGAGGAGTAGTCCCATGAAATGCATGGTGATGAGGCGAAATTTCATTTCCATCCAAATGCATTCCCCAACATATACAAAGGACTTAAGTGCATTAGACAATGTTAAATTATATACCGATGTCCAAAAACATGCCTGTCAATGTAAGCCTCATATTTCAAACTCCATTGTAATAACCCTAAAAGGCTAATTGTCATGGGTTAACACAGTTTGGTTTTTAATTAAAGAGGAGGAATATAGAATATTGCCCTATCAGGACCTGGGAATTATTTTGGAAAGGACAGGGACCTATAAGAAGCTAATTTTAGATATTGACATATGCTTTGACCACTGAGAATGCTGAATACAACTTTGAGAATTACCCACATAAGTCCTGATTTTGTTCAAGCCAGGCTTTTTCCTGTCAGCCAGAGAGAGAGGAAACATCGTACAGCAGCCTGGGGTCATCCGGGCTCACCCAGGCTGACCCGGGCCCAGAGGAGCAGCCCTGGCTGGGCTGTACCTTGGGCCCCACCTGCTGCCCGCAAGGGGGGCCAGGCAGGCCCGCCAGCCAGGTCCCTGATCCCAGCTACAGGCCTGGCTGGGCCGGGGCCCACCCCAGTTTAAACTGGGGGGTGGGCAAAAAAGGCATTTGTGATCCTGACTGCTTTTTCCATTCCGGATTGCCTGGGTGTGCTGATATCTGATCTTTCGGCATAAGTTCTCCTCTCCCTCACCTTGAAAATGGCCTTGCAAATCTAACACCATGAGCTGCATCGAGAGAGAGCAAAATACCCTAGGCAGATTTAACCCTTTCCTGGCAAATTGAAGTTTCCAAGGCCTAACCCTTCCCTGAGGGAGAGAAGAAAGGGACCAAGTGGATGTAGAAAAGACACCGCATGAAGTCAGTGGAGCAAGAGTGAAAGAAATGATAAAGATTATTGGAAGGAAGGATTGAGGATATGGACATTTTTAACTGGACTTCTCTGGTGTAAACTATGGAGAAATGGACTGTTTCTTGTAATATCTTAATGTTGTTTGAGGGAATGCTGGTTCTAGTCAAAAGTTGGGGATAGATATAATTGAGATTTAAGTGAGATTTGTGAATTGAATAAGCCCCTCGCTCCTGGGGTAAAAGGAGGTCTCAGCCTTTGAGATGAATATGATTTTAGAGAGAAAGTGATTTGAGGCCCTCGGCTCCTAGGGTAAAAGGAGGTCTTTATTTCTTTTGAGATAGAGGCTATTTTAGAGATAGAAGAAGAGAATCCTTGTTTTGTACTAGAGGAAGCATTCTTAAACAGTACCCCAAATATACTGAGAGACCCATAAGTAGCCAGGGGAAAGGCTGCTAATGGGTTGGACTGCCCAATCTGCAAAAATTCCAGGCGGTTGCAGATTTGTGACATTGGGAGCCACTGGACTGTTGTAGTCTTGTGACGAGTATCTCCATGGTACTCTAGAGAGACTCCTCTCCCAAAGTAATGAAAGATTGTGTTTAAATGTTGAGACTGACTGAAAATCACAGGTTGTGTCTCTCTGTGTTGTTTTGTAGGAAAGTTAATAGTTTGTAGGGGGAGGGAGGAGTGTCTTGAAGTTTCTCTTTTTTTCAACTTTTTTTTTCTTTTCCATTCTTTTAATGTGTATTAATAAAACTATTTGTTTATTTTTAAGCTTGAGCCTGCTTTGCTTTTCCTGATCCTCTTCCACAGGGGAAAAAAAAGAGTAAACACTAAGACCACTACACTAAATTTAGCAAACAGAATTTAACTAACATGAAATCACTACATTAAGTGCTGTTGCCGCCCAGTTTCGAACAAACCTAGAACACTAATCATTTAAGTTAATACAATACAACTGGCTTAGGAAATGACAGTGATTTTTGGAGAACACTTTACTCAGTGTCTCTTGGTTGCACTAGAATTTTATCATACATACTGCAAAACAGACAAATGTCAAAACTCAGACACAGTTTGAAAAATTCTTCATTATATTAAAAACTTTAGTTAAGAAACACAAACCTTCAGAATGACAAGAAAAAAGATTTCTGAAAACTGATTTATGTATTTAATATATATTAATATTTTAATCCTTGTTCTAGTTTCTAAACTCTTGAAAAAATAGATTTTAGTTGGAAAGAGTCTTAAAGTTGATCCACAGTTGAAAAACATTTAATCCTAGTATTCTTCTTTATTTTAGCTTTCTTAGAAATTTACGACATATGGGATAGATAACTGGACATGGAGGTGCCTTCAAAACTAAAAGCAACTGTTGAGCTCCAAGGGTAATAATCAAAGCCATGAAGTCCTGTTGGAGACTAGTCACTAGTGTATCCCTGTCTTGGTTTGAAAGACAGGTATCTGCTAGGGAGGGATGGGGCCTCTCTAGGAATGGGGAATTCCAATCCACTCCTTCCAAGTTATAGTTTCGTAGGTTAAAGAGGCTTTTCAGGCAGAGCTATGGGGAAAGGAATAACAGTTCTTTACTAGTAAGTATAACAAGGCAAACAAACAACAACAACAATAGCATTAATAATAAACAGAACCAAGAAACTTAAAAATAAACAGAACCAAGAACCTTGAACCTGGGGCAGTCTGATCCCTTGGGACCCCAAGAGCACCAAGCTGGAATGGTGGAGACTCCGGGGCTGGTGGCTGGAATGGCAGAGTGTCCCCAGCAGGCAGGGGGGAATGTCCCAGCATGCAGGGAGGTGTCCCGGCAAAGTGAGCAGTGCTGGAGAAGCACAGAAGGACAGGGCTAGCCCAGCTCCAGCAGGGAATGCAAAGGGGGCTCCGAATTCCTGGGCACCTGAGGAGATGATGGTAGAATTTCCAGGACAGGACTTTCTGTTGACAGTGGACTCCTCCTGCAGCAAGCAGCAGCCTGACCATTCTCTCCGATGCTGAGAGCCGGAAGAGCTCCAGCACCCTCAGCCCTGTCCTTTTCCCTCGACCAAACTTTGTGCGCTCTTCGCCCTCTCGGCCACGTCTTTTGTGTTAGTCAAGTACCCTCTAAGTATCCAGCACTTTGTTTCCTAGTAACAACTTAAAGAGAATTTTTTGTTTCCCAGTAACAACTTAAAGAGAATTTTTCTCTTGGGGAGAAAAATTCTTTAAGACAAAAAGGAACAAACCTAACTCCCAACAATCCCAGAGGAGAATACTGAAGCCAATGCTGCCTAATCTCTGCATGAATGTGTGTGAGATGAGTTGGGAGTGTACTCTCAGCAAGTTAACTGATACAAAGTGAGAGGAGCAGCTGATAGAGTAGATAAGTGTATTGTCATTCAAAGGGACTGCAACAGGCTGGAGAAATAGGCTGGCAGTGTCCTTTTGACTTTCAAAAACAGGAAATGAGAAATCCTGCTCTTGGAAAGAAACAATTCCAGGCATATGATACTGTGGAAGGAGATCAAGAAATGCCAATCACAGACGAAGATATCATTCAGATCACAGCTTCAGAGGGAATCCCTGTCCGGAGAGCAAAAGCACTTGAGTTTACAAGATTTTTCTTCCAAGGAAGGATGCTTCAGAAAAATTTGAGAATGCTCAGCAAACTCTAGTTCCTATTCAGCAGGACAAAAAAAAAAAAAAAAAAAAAAGAAAAAAAAAAAAAAAAAAAAAAAAGAGAGAGAGAGAGAAAGAAAAAGAGAAATAAAACTGAGAAAAAAACCAAAACCAAACCTGCAGCTTCCAAAACATCCTGGGAAGGATGAAGCAGCAGCAAAACCACAAACAAAGAAGACAATTTCAGAAGCAGACAAAGCACAAGCCTCTGCCACATCAGACTTTCTCGCAACAGACTAGGCGAACATCAAAAATGCAGCAAGAAAAGCCATAGTGCAAATTCCACCAGCAAGAGCGAAACAAAGTATTTTCACAGATATAAAGCAAAGTCCTTCAGAATCCTTCACTTCATTCGTCGATCGTCTCACAAAAGCAATAGACAGGCAAGTCACTGATGAAGCAGTGAAGTCACATTTGATTCGGTTGTCTTGCATTTGCAAATGCCAACCCAGAATGCACACGTGTCATCAGTGCAATGCCAGGACAACCTACCATAGCAAAAATTTTAAAGGCATGCAGCAAAGTTGGGACACCACAACATATTGCCACAATTTTAGGAGATCAAGTAGAAAAGGCTGTCAAAGAAGCATTTGCAAATTTTCAATAAAGACGGTGCTACAAGTGTGGCAAAGAAAGGCAGTTCAAGAGGGACTGTCCAGAACTTGCAGAGATTGCAAGCTCACTGGAGGTTTGTCCAAAGTGCAGTGCTCATGCTTGCAGTGTATGAGAACATTGTTGTAACAACAGAAAATGTAAGTACTTTGCGTCTCACATCAGGGCACATTCATTTCTTTTAGAATTTTTAGCAGAAGGCAGTGCACACACAGACAAATTGACCGTGCCAACTTCAAAAATATCCATCTTTTGGGAAACTCAAAAATGTTCATGTTTCAGTTGACACATTTTCAAGTGCAGTCTTTGCATCACTGCACACAGGTGAAACAGCACAACATGCTTGTCAACATTTCTTGCAGGCATTTGCGTCTTTAGGCGTGCCACAAAAAATCAAAACAGATAATAGACCAACATACATAGGAAAAGTGCTTAACAAATTCTTGAAGAGGTGGGGTGTCCATCATACCTTTAGTATCCCACACTCTCCAACAAGTCAAGCAAACATTAAAAGGACACATCAAACATTAAAATCCCTTTTAGACAGACAAAAAATAAGAGAACCAGACGCAACACCATACATGCACTTAAATAAAGCCTTGTATGTGTTGAATTTTCCAAATGGCTCTTTTGCAGAGCCAACTCCACCAATCATCAAGCATTTTTCAAATAGCACAAGAGCGAAACTAAAAGAAAATCTTTTCATTTTAGTCAGAAACCCCAAAACAAGACAAATTGAAAGGCCGTTCAAACTAATAACTTGAAGCAAGGGATATGCTTGTGTCTTCACAGCAGCTGGGCTGGTGGCAAAGCACGTGAAACCGTACCGAGTCCAGACGCAAGCAGAGACAGACCCCAAGACTGGAAAAAAAGAAGCAGGCACGCAGACATAAGCCGGTGTCAAGCCAGCAGACATCCCTTCGTTCTGCGTGCAGAAGAGACTTTAAGACTTAAGTTTTCTTTAGAGCTTGAGTAGTGTTGCATTTTTAAGGATTCCCATAAGAAAAAGGCCATTAAAAATAAAAGAACTATCCTTGTGCCTCATTCTCTCCTTAGTTGCCTTAAGCAATATAGCAGTTTTGCCCATGGCTCAACCAAAAGAGAATGTTTGGGAAACTCTAGCCAATGCATCAAGTTTAGATACCATTTGCCTGACACACTCAAAGCCAAGAAAACCCTTCTCAACATGTTTAGTGAAGTTGCCAGTAAGCAAATGGCCGATTCCACAAAACATCCCTCCAGTAATTTCAAAGTCCAAAGTAAATCCAGTAGACCAATAGGATGTTTAGACGAAATTCCTTCCTGTGGCTCATTTTAAACCCCAAGAACTGAAAATTCTTGGATCAGTCCAAATGCAATTCTGTGTGAAATTCGGCCTTTCTAGAGTAGCACAAAATAAAACTATAGACGTCACTCCAAACCTCAATTTTTACAGAAATTCGTCATCTTAGTGCAATTACACTAAGATTTTTGAAAAGCCATCCAATCATGTTCCAGCTCAGTTGCCGAGAAGAAACTTTTTCATTTGTAAGGACAAAATTTAGCCTGCAATCCCCGCAAATGCCACAAGTAGTCTTTGAGAGAATGTGCTGCTTGAATTTGTCAAATCATTCCAAATCCGTTCATGAGAACATCAAGCAATTGCAAGAGAGTGTGAACAAACTTAGAGAAGTAACTAAGTCATAGATAGATAGTTTGTTCATTTTGTTTGACCTTTCACCTTTATAAAATAGAATTTTAAAAATAGTTATATATATTTTAGTAAGGCTTGTAATCCTTCTCATGATATTGCCGTGTTTGTCTCTGTGTATACAGCAAGCCATAAACAGAGTTGCCAAGAAAGTGTTCTTGGTTCAGACAGGAGGGGGAGGTGTTAGAGTCCAGGGTATTCCTTTAGTTGCCCTGGAGGGTCAAAGACCTAGACAGGGGAGTCTGAGACCCCAGCCCAAAGCTCAGAAAGACACTGGCTTTAATCTCAGTCCATAGGAAAGACTTCCTGCACTGCAGGAAGCATTGCAGGCCACAAAAGTGTGAAAAAATAGTAGTTTAGTATATCATAGAGTGAGAAAACAGTAAATTTATATTTCTAGCATTAAAGTGAATAAGGGCAAGATAGAAAATTTAAGGCGTTGTCTCCTCCTTCTTCTTTCTTCTTGCCTCACTCCATTTCAGCAGTGACGTTAGCACAAAGTAGTTAGTAAAGATTAAGTCAGAGTAGAGATGACCTTTTTAGTAATAGTGATAGACATTAGTAAGAAATAGTAAATAATAAATACGTAGCAATTAATATAAAAAATAAAGACAACCCTAGGACGGGGAGAGTCGTCAGAAGTCCAAGCTGCAGCAAACATCTTGTTAGATACAAAAAAAATTTATAAAGTATACAACCTTGAAAAATCTAAACCTGAAGACTCCATCTCTTCCTTCAGTTTAGCACAGAGCTGTGCGGAGAGCAAAAGACTCTAAAACCACCTGAATGCTGAGGTAAGCCCCCAGGAAAAGACCTCCAAGGTTATCAAGTCCAAACTTCGACTTCTTACCAGGTTATTCCTACCAGCACACTGTAGCACAGCGTGCCAAACCCAATTGCTTCTTGAACACCTCCCTGGATGTTGACTCCAGCTGAGCAGCCTGTTCCAAGGGCTAACAACCCTTTACAAGAATCATGGAAATCACACTCAAACAACCTGATTGAGTTGTGGGAAGGGACAGTTGACTGAACGGATAAGAGGAGAGCAGTCAGTGTTGTCTTCCTGGATTTCAGAAAGCCTTTCAACTCTGTGTCCCACGATATCCTTATATGCAATGTCAGGAAATGCAGGCTGGATGAGTGGTGAGTGAGGTGGATAGAGAAATGACTGAATTGGGGATCTGTCGCAGTGTCCCTCACGCCTAGCAGGCGTTGACCACAGGCTAGCTCAGTTCTGCACTGCAGCAGCGTGGATCGGTCGGGGTCACAGGCTGGGCGAGTAACCTCCTCCCGGTGGGTTTTTGGTTCCCCACACAGGCAAGTGGACCTGTTGGCATCACGACTGCGGTGATGGAAAAAGGGTTGACTCTCTTTGAGCAGGGTAAAAGGTAGTTTATTAAGGGGAGTCCAGCAAGGAGCTCCACCTCAGACCACTGCTGCCCAGAGAGAGCCTAGATCAAAGCCTTGCGGCCACTTACAAACAGGGGAGGATCCAGGGGTGGTGACAATGGGACAGCCAATCAGGGAACACGGGGGTGTAACATGGGGTGTCAACTTCTGAACAAGGAATGAATCACAAGAGGGAAGGAGGGGATTCCCCGGGCACCAGCCTATCACTCGATGCCTCTCCTGGATCTTTCCAGAATCCAGGGAAGGGTCTTGAAGTGACAGACAGGGCAACCAAGAGGAGAGAGGGGGGATTGACATGGGCAGGTGCAGGGGAGGATGATTGACATAAAACATCTGGTTATATAACTAACTCATAGGGGGGAAACCATTACAGAACACAGGGGGGTACAGTGGACTGAACCATTACAAAAGTAACTTATAAATCTTACAAAAATAACTTAATAACTTAATAAAACAACTCTTGCACCACTACAGGGATCTTTAGAGGGTGGTGATCAGTGGCACAAGAGTCTAGTTGGAGATCTTTCACTGGTGATGCCTCCTTTGGTTAAATACTGGGCACAGCATTGTTTAACTTATCCACACCAATGACTTGGGTGGAGAGCAGATGCCTCCTTAGCAAGTTCACTGCTGACACAAAGCTGAGAGGAGTGGCAAAAGCTGTCTGAGGACAGTCCTGGACAACATGATCACAGTGACCCTATTTTAGCAGGGGTTGGACAATGCAGTGACCAGTACTACCTACAATCTCAGCCATTCTGTGATTGGTTTTGTCCTAATTTTCCGAACTTTCACTGACAGAAGTTATATTTCAGGTCCTTAAATGGTATTTGATGAAGGTCAAGCACAAAATACCATTGGCTAGACATGTTTTTAAATTTAGAGTACTGTAAACTTCTATGAAAAAATCTGGGGTTTAGTGTTCCTCTACTTTAAATTTTAAAGACACATCTCAAATTTAGACTCCAGAAAGATTCACCTGTGTAGCCATCCTTCTTGACAGAAACAGGTCTATAGATGTAGTAAACTTGTATCGGGGTTTCTGAGTATAGCTCTGCAAGTATGACCCTCACGTAGCAAAGATTTTGAAACAGCAGAGGTTTTCTGAAATAAGGAGATTTCTAGTCCTCATTCCTACTTCTCTTATTTTTCTGTGTGAATGGTGGCAATCCTAGATGTTTTTTATCCCTCTGTAAGTCAGACAGCTAAATTTTGTGGAAAGATAAATGGGACAAGTGCATTCTGAAGTCCTGCATGAAGATCACTGAGGATGTCTGTTTAAGAAATCATTGTGGGATAACTGGTAATGGCAAAGTATTTGCATATCCTTATTAAAAAATTTTGTGCAGATATTATATATTAAGCATATTAAGCACAAAGCTCCTTTCGTGTTCAGAATGTTTGTGTCTAGTTAGTACTTGACTCTAGTTAGTCTATGTTACCTCCAGGTATTTTAATTTCACTTCATTGTCTGCAGCAGCTCTTTTTAGAAAAATACATCAAAAAAAAAAACTTAAAAAACTCAGTAAAAATAATACACCTATTTTCTTTTGGGACTTACAGAAAGACTTCTAGCCTTCATTAGCAAGATCATTTCTCCAAGGCAAATCTTAAAAATATAAACCTATTTCTTCAATTTCTGTCAATAAGTTAAACACACAATATTTTATGCTAAGAGCGATTCCTACCTCAGTTCATGAATTTAACAGTTTTGCTAATATTTTTGCTCTGACATCTGACATTTTTACATATTCCTTTGGAGTCTAATTAATATTGTTTTAGTAAAAGAATTTACATGGTTCCATTTAGTGGTGCATTGCAAAAAGAAGAGCCTTTGCAGAGTGAAGGTATTGTTCATTTTTTCAGGGATACATTTGGTCCTTACAGTTTGAGAACATCCCTCCCACCTTCTGAAATACCCACAAAAATTTTGTCAGAGTGGACTACCTCTCCTCTTTTTTTAATGAGTCAGAGTGATGAGTATTTCAATTTTTTTTATCAAACTGAGCTTTAGAGATTTTTAAGATCACAGAATCATAGAATCATGGAATCACAGAATGATATAGGTTGGAAAAGACATCTGAGATCATGAGGTCCCATCTGTGACAGATCACCACCTTGTCATTTAGATCATGGCATTAAGTGCTGCGTGCAGTCATTACTTGAACACCTCTAGGAATAGTAGTCCACCACCTCCCCAAGCATTCAAAGGTAAAGAAAAATTTCTGTAAAGAAATTCCTTCAGATGACCAAACTGAAACCCCCTGGCACAGTTCAAGACTATGTCCTCTCATCCTTCCTACAACTTTCTTTCAGGTAATTGCAAAGAGGAAGTTTTACATGTGCCTATAGCAAAACAGCAATGACAGTAAACATGCTACACACAGTTCTTTACTAATTTATTTACAGGATGTAAAGTTCAGCAAGTACTAAAAGTAGCAGGAGAAAAGAATTATAGAATGGAGTCATAGAAATTACAATTTAGAAGAGTTCTGAGAGAAAGAAACTCCACAAATTCTTTTAAGAAAACAAAACAAAAACAAAAACAAAAACAAAACAAAACAAAACAACAACAACAACAAAAACCACGAGAAAAACTTCCCATTAACCATATAAAACAAAACAATACCCCCCACACCCTACTCAGGTTTTAAAATGATAATGTTCTTTCGGAAAGAAATATATGTGTGTCCAGGTAGCATTCCTTGTTTGTGGGGAACTTATCTTTAACAAGTGCTGTTTGTTTTATTGTTCATAACTGAACATGGTAGCTAAATACATCAGAAATTATGTATTTGAAAGATACATGTAGGACCTGAAAAGCATAGGGGAAGAGAGACAAGCAACAAGGTTTATTTCGCATATGGGGATAATTTTCCATATTGAGTGAATTTCTCTATTTAGGAAAATATTTTGTCTGCTGGAAGATGTTTACAATACACTTTCTTTCTAACATGTGAAGACTGAAAATCTAGCACTGTGTTTCCAGACCAAAACCTCATGTTCTCCAAAGACAGAAAAACAGGTACTACTCAGTTTGAACAGAATAAAATAAATGGGTTTTTTTTCTCTTCATCTTTTAATGTCTGTTTGAATCCCTGTTCCTTGTCCAAATCCTTGTCCCTGTTAGTGTCCAAAAAATAAGGTGCTGATTCAGTGCTGTAAGACAGTAAGACAGAGAGTAGTGAAGTCGAGTGCTTCCATTAGTGGAAACAAATGGAACTGAGATGATCTGACTTCATCAGCCATCAGGAGAAGGCTGATGTAGGATCGCTAAATTTTTGTAGTTAAACAATAAATATCTGGCAAGACGAGAGGCAGCAAGATATCTTTCTAGTGCTCTGCTTTACAAGTTGTCTTATGAGCTTGTAATGAATGATCTTCTGTTTGTAAAAATGACTTTGCAAACTTTAAGTTGTGTTGAAGTTATAGTCCTATCTTTATGGTAATGAACTTAAATTATGGTCCTAACTCTGGGCTAGGAAGAAGGGTATGAATTCATTGCAACCAAGATCCATAAGAATGGAATATTTAAATAGATTGAATATCTTTTCAGATAAAAAGCATGAGCAGATCTATAACAGGAGAGAAACAGGCACTTTAAAAAAGGAAGGAACACTTAATTGGAGACCAGAGCTTGTTGTCCCAAATAAAACAGTAAGTTCTTAGAAATAACCTCAGAAACACTCTCTATTGCAGTCTATATACCGAAGCATTTGGAAAGAGAAAAAACAAGCTGTTTAATTGCAGAACATGCAGGCTGCAAACAAAAAAATTTTAGTAAGTATAGGTGTTCTCATCGGGAATAAAGAAATGGACTGGAACATAAACTGTTGTGGTAACATTCCAACTTCCATGAAGAAATCATTAAAAGAACAGCATAAATTCATGTTTTTCATGACAAAACTAAGAGACAAAATTGAATGGTAAAAACAAAAGCCAGAAGTTTTAAGTGGCTTGGCATTCACAAGCTGGGTGATGTTATCCCAAAGGCACTCTGTGGCTGCTGTATTTCCATGGTTTGTTATGCCCTGTACCAGAGAAGGAAACCTTATAATCCTGATCATTGCAAATGAAATGATAAAAAGAACTGAGATATTATACTCTACTCTTGGTTATGAGTTTTCTGTGAGTGGTGGAAATTTATATAGCTAACACCTGTGTGACCTGTGTTCCCTGTATACATTTCTCAGGTATATTCTGCTTAATGGACAAGTTAATGGTGGTTAATGATCTGCCCTCTCTTCACCATCTATATAGATGGAATAGGAGGTCTTGAGAGCAGATACTGATAAAATATACTCAGATACTGATAAAAGATACTCTGAGGAACACAGACAATTAGTGCCATAACCATATTAAAGAAAGTATACATGAAAGAAACTGTGTAAAAGACATTACCTACAAGTGACCAAAGTCTATAGAGACAAAGGAGTAGGAGACAGAAATTAGTGTTTCTGGATGTCAAAGAAGTAAGAGTAGGATAAAGAGATTATCAAAATCATATAGGTAAATATTAAATGGTCTATTTTTGCTTTGTTCACTAAGACTTAAGAGTCACCTATGAATGTTCAGAACCAAACTCATGTCTAATACCTACTCTATGGGGCTGTTTTATATTTTTGCTGAGAACAATCATTTTTGGCACCCAGTGTGAGACTTGCAGCTTCAAGATAATGACAGGTTTGGTTAGGGTGTGCTAGATTGAATTTATATCTGTAACTGCTGTTTAGCAATAAATCAGCAAGCTCCTGTACTTGCCATGGGGCTCACTTGCCTGGCGGTACATTGGACTCTCGTGCTTGTTAGCAGCTGCTTTTTGCTTTCTCCAGTCACTGCAGTGCTGAGCTGCTGATCACCTCCCTTTGCTGTGCCTGGGAATGTTCTGATAACAGCCACAGCAAACCACCTGGGCTGGCAGGTGGCCAGGGCGTCGATGTTGTACCTGTGCTGCTGTCCCTGTGCTGCTGTACTGAACAGGCTGCAATTCCACTGTGAATTTGAGATGAAGCTGCTGTGACCGGTGAGTGAGTCCACAGTGCAGCAGGACACCCTGAAACATCTGTGGCTGTGGACAAGTCCGCAATGGTTTATTCTTGCTTCCCCTATATTTAATGTGTTAACGGCTTACTCCAGATTTTGTATACTCCCTTTTGTTCCCTCTATAGTTAGTCCACAGCCTTTGTTCCAGCACCTTCCTTGTCCATCACCTAAACCCTGACTAAACTCCCTGTCAGTTACTGTAAAACCTATCCCTCTTACCCGGAAAGTTCTATGTCTGTCATGTATCCTTTGAAACCCCGCTGGACTCTGTAACACAACCCCTCCCACAGAGTAACCCTACTGGTTTCCCAAATTATTCTAGCCTCCCTTCTATTCCTGCCCAGTTGTATCCCATTGGTTCATTGTGTGTATCCACCCCAGTTACACCCCCTGCATAAAACCCCGTGCACATGGGTGCTCCAGGCCTTTTTGCCTCGGGGACCCATTCCCAATAACACGTGGATTTCCCCGGGGAGAAGAAGGTCTTCTCAAATCCTTTAGCCTGGTCCTCGTGGATGCCAAAGTCTCAACAAGTGTGCCTCCACTCCTACAGATTCCATGCATCCTAAGACTTTGCCGTGGGAGCACATTTTCCCACTCCTGTGGTACCGCCGGGGTGCTGAGCTAGCATATTCACCCCAAAAGCCCTAAGGTTTCCATAGACATGCTACATGATGATTACACTTGACCAATTAGATGTCCTGAAGGGTGTGTGCCTGCCTCCTGAACAAGTGGCTTAGCCAATTGAGAAACACCTGTACGTGTGGACAGTAGTGCTAGAATCTATAACCAGAGTTTAATGTAAACAATAAACAGCTTCTGCTGAAATCATATTGATTCTGTTATTCAGTTGCCCAGTTTTCCCCCTGCACCATCCCAGCAGTGAGGAGACTGAGGGTGCACAAGTTGTTGGGAGGGGACACACAAGGGATGGTTGACCTCAACTGACCCAAGGGATATCACAGAATCATAGAATCATTAAGGTTGGAAAAGGCCTCTAAGATCAAATCCAGACATTAACCTAGTGTGTCCATATTCTCCACTGAAGTGCATTCCAGACCCCACACCCATGCATTTTTCTTTTTACAGTTGCAGGGATGGTGTTCCACCACTTCTTTGGGCCGCCTATTCCAGTGCCTGGTCATCATTTCAGTGAAGAATAAGTAGGCCCAAAGGAGATCATCCTCATGTTCGTAGTCATATTTAGTACCACTCCAGAATTTAAATATCCCAGTAACAGACTACTGTGACTGTCAATACCGTATCCTTTGGAAATGCTAAAATATTCTAAGCTCTATAATAATCTTTCATGTTTCACTTCTTTGCTCCATCATTTATCCATTTACTTTTTGTCAGTTTGTTTCCTCTTACAGAATTTCATTTTACAGAGGAGCTAAAATTTGCGATCTTTGCATCTTTGTCTTATTTTCTTCCAGCTAAATAAATAACTTACAATTATTTAATATAAACTTTAGTCATACATGCTCCAGTTCATCAACAGAGCCTTTGGTTCTCATAAGTATTCAATAGTAATAGCTTCAAAACAAGGCATGTGCATGACTAAGTAAGTTATAGAAAACCACTGCAATGCAATTAGAAGGACAGCAACTACATCTCTGGTTGAGCAGTGAGAGTAAGGAAGATTGAAGATATAAATAGATGTTCCAAAGACCAAATAGTCACTTATTAAAATAAGATAATTATATATGTTCCCTTTCTGCTCAATGCACTCAAACATTAAGGCAAGGTAAAAGTTTTAAGTACTTTTTTCTGGTGAATAATAATGAATCACATCTAAAGTCACTGTGACTGTGTCCCAGGGAGAAAGCAATATTTTATCAAATCCAGTCTGGTATCTTGCAGCAATTTTCAACTTTTGTGCTTTTGTTTGCATTCTTCCATGAATCCTTTTCCTCACAACAATTGAAATAACCCTGTCTTTGTTTCCTCCACTGGTAACAGTTATTCATGAGTGAGATTATCTGGGACACAGTTCTGAGGGTATATAACACATATTCTTATTTCAAAGCAAAATGCTCTTTGAGGTTTTAGCAGTGTAAATGAGTCAGCAATAAAACTTCGGCTGTTTACTCCAAGCTTTAGAATAGCAATGTTTTTGCAGGTAAATGGTTGTTTGGGGTTAAGTTTTCCTGTGGAATTTTTCCCCCCCCATAAGTTGCCCTAGGAGACTAAATACTGATAGTTAAAGGGTGCTTAACCCATACAAAAGAAGTGGATCACTTAGTTAAGGAGGAGGAAAAGGCTCCCGAGAGCTGAGGTTGGGGGTTCTTTTTTTCAGCTCTCAGTTTTTCTGGGGAGAACGGTCAGACGATGGCTAGCTGCATGGAGTCTACAGTTAACGGAGGGGTTCGGTCCTGAGAATTCTATCATCTGTTGGAGCGCCCAGGAATTCAGAATTTTTTCACTGCCCTGCTGGATTTTGGGTCAGCCTGGGTCCAGCCACCGCGGCTTCTCCGGCACTGCTCACTTCACCTGCCGGGACACCCCCCTGCCTGCCGGGACAGCCCACCCTTTCCAGCCATCAGCCCCAGAGTTTCCACTGTTTCGGTTTGGTGCTCTTGGAATCCCAAGAGATCAGACTGCCCGGGACTTGTGAGACAAAGCCCCTCGGGGTTCTTGGTTCTGTTTATTATTATTATAATTGCTGTTGTTGTTTGTCTGTCCTGCTTTATTTACTAGTAAAGGACTGTTATTCCTTTCCCCATAGCTCTGACTGAAAAGGTTTTTTTTAATCTTCCAAATTATAATAACACAGAGGGAAGGATTGGAATTCCCCATTCCTAGAGAGGCCGCACCTCTCCCTAGCAGACACCTGTCTTTTCAAACGAAGACAATGGTACATACCTCTGAATACTTAAATTATTATCTTGTCAGAAAGAGCATTTTAAATACATGCCAGAAAATAAAATGGAAAATCTGGAAAAAACCTTAAGGTAATCTACAAAATTTGGTGTCAAAAAATTAATCCACTTCGCCCTTTTTTTCACCAATAAGGATGGACAATACACACAAAATCCTAATTGCACAGCTTTCATAATTAAACCTAGAAATAGACAACATTCAATTTAATGCAGATTATGAAACTAACAGCAATAAAGAAAGAAAGAAGGTGAATGTATAGGATTTGATTTTGTTCTGGATTTCAGATAGTTTTCTAAAATATATTTTTATCATTCTGGCTTCAAAAGGAAATATTTTGGAACTTCACTGGATTATGTATTCTATTTCTCTAAAACAGACTTGGGGAAAAAAAGTGCTTTGAGAGTTAAGGATTGGAAAGTATTAATTTAAAACATAAAATCTGAACATATCACACGGGTAAAAGGGAAATAATTACAGAAAATCTAGCTCTTCTATGTAACTAATATCCCTGAACACTATTATTCATCTGAAATTAGAATTGCAGTCCACAGAGCAATAAGAAACAAAACCAACCAAAACATCAGTAAGGTGTTTTTGTATCTGTGGGATCAAGAACCAGTGTACTAAGCAAGAGTAAAGGCTTGAAACCAAAGTTAGGCCACAGCATCAGGAAACAAGAAGTAGAAAATTTAACAGAACTTAATGAAAGGAAAAGGTAACAATTTTGCAGAAAAGTGATGGAAAAATAATTTGTGAAATGTGTTCTTTATAAGAGAAGAGTATAACTTTCCAATTGGTCTCAGAACATTTCCCATTTCTAATGAGTCTCTGAAGCTTACACCTCTGTTCATCTCCAGGGAGAAACTCCTTATTCTAGGTGATAAAACAATGGGAAAATACTGAAACATTTCTGTGTTTCTTCAGATCCTTAATGGAATTTGATCCAGATCCTTCCATTCCTACAACTCAATTTACTTTTTCAGTCAACATCTTGTCTTAGATAAGAAGGATTTTAAACAGATGCTCTTTAAAAATCTTGATTCTGTAGCCCAAGTTTGTCTTTCAAACTGTGAAATATACTGACCTGAATAGACCAGTGTATATTGGATTATAAAATCTATTTGACATTTGTACAGTTTGTCTATAAATGTTTACTCAAGTAGTTTTGCCTACTGTGAGCCCAAACATCAGCTCTATCAGCCTACGCTGGCATGCTTGTAATGTCCAACTGAACTTCACACTCATAAGGTTTTCATGTCATCCACATTGTCAGCAATGACAATTTAGCATTATTAAAGATCAAGGCATTGAGTTTTCCTAAAAACATTAACATAAATGGCATTTCCTAGAAAAAAATTAACCTTAAAAAGCCCCCAAAAAATCCAAATCCAACAGCTTTACTAAAAACGTTACCTATTTATCTTTCTGCCACCTAGTGGCAATGCTTCCTGGTGGCAAGTAGTTATCTTCTAAATCTGCATTGGTTTCTAGTATGTACAACAATAATGAAGATGTTGGAGGAAAAAATCTGGATTACATAGATGGATAATGTAGAACAGTATAATATCAAGCACAGATGCTACGTTTCTGAAATATTTCAAGACTCTAAAGGATCTACAATTCTCAAATTAAAATAAATAATTAAAAATATGTAAACATTGTACACTTGTGGCAGTGCAAGAATTGTTTTATTAAGTTTTTATAAGAAGTTTTATGTTATGGTTCAGTTTTTTGTGCACCCAGTTCTGTAACAGTCCATCCCCTTTTGAGTTTTCTGTATAAAAAGGTGTTTCATGTCAATCATCCCACCCCCCACCTATCATTGTCAATCCCCTCTCCACCCCCAGCTCTGGGGCATCCTGTCTATCACTTCCGGAACCCCTCCCCAGATTGGGAAATTCCCAGGGAGGGCATTGAGTGATAGGTCAGCCCCGGGGAAATTCCTTTGCCCTTTGTATCAGTGGTCAGAGGCTTAGAAATGGACACCTCCTGTTGCCCCCTGAATTCCCTGATTTGCTATCCTGCTGTAACCTCCCCTGAATCCTCCCCCGCTTATAAGATCAGAGAGGGAAATTCAAACTCTCTCTGGCCGGAAGTCTGGACAAGCTGTGGCTCTCCCGCAGCTCGGCTTGAATAAACATCTTTAAACCTGCTTAGCCAAGAGCCATCCTTTTATCTGCCACCTTCGTCACAACGCTATTTGGACCAGCTGCTGCTGAGAAGCCGAGCCCAGCAGTTAAAGATAACCTGTTTGCATACCTGGACTGAAAACGCTCTGGCCCCTGTGCAGATCTGAGCCAGCCAGGGGCCCGCGTCCGCCCGGCGCGGGAAGGCACAGCCACATACACCTACAGCTTAACAGCCAGCTTTCATAAGTTGAAAAGAACACTTACTAACTACTCTCTCTACAATGGGAAACAGCCAAAGTATTTCATTTGGACAGTCTGTTTCTTTCTCCATTTTAAATTGATTTTTACCTTCCTGTAAAAATATTTTTCTATGAAGCTAGTAAAATGGACCCATTACTCCTGTCAGCATGACTCCAATCATATGTAGAATTAAAGAAATTATTTACTTTTTCATGTTGATTTGTTGTTTCAATTTGTTTGATTGTTTGTTGTGATAAGCTGGGTTTGAACAACCACTCATTCATTTTCATAAATATCAGTTTTGTGTTTAAGTCAAGGCTGTCCCATATTGTTTCTCCTATATAGAATTTCAATTTTTATGAGTCACTGTTGTGAGTAAACCCCAGTGGGCATCTAAGCACCACAAAGCCACTCAGTCATGTCTCCCTCCATACTCAGTAAGTTAAGGAAGAGAAAGAATTCAATATAAAATAAACAAAGTAGCATGTAATGAAGAAAATAAATTCAATGTCATAAACAAAATTTTGTCATGAAGAAAAATAATTCTCTGCTAGCAAGGCCCAGTACAGTGTTACAATCAGTTATTAAGTAAAATTAATTATTTATTCCTCTACCTGACCATGCATGATAGAGAAAAGATTTTTCTGATTCAGGACAAAAGTTAACACTGTATGACATTTTACAGACTTAAGGAAAATACAGCAGTCTCAAGAAAAAAATATATTGTACAAAAACAGCTATTGAATAAAATATATACTCTTTTTCTTACTTACTAATTTAACATGTATTTTATGAATCTTCCTGTTGTGAACTGAGGTCAGCTGCCTCAGTTGTGTCCCCCTACCAACCTCCAATGTCTTACCAGTCTTTGTTGTGGGTGGAGAGTGTGGAAGAATAAATCTCAACATTGTGAATGCACAATTCACGAATAACAAATACTTCATTTTGTGATGAGCACTGTTTCAGTCACAAACCCAAACCACAGCACCATGCAGGCTGCCATGAAGAAAGTGCTATCTCAGCCAGGTATGATAGAGATTTGAAAGAAAAATAAAATCTAAAAAGGAGAAGTCTACATGATTTTATGGTACTCTTATGTACTTAAGACTATACATCCATATCAAAGTGCCCCTGATATTTAAAGACATTACTCTGTAACAGGGACTAATTTTGAAGATCTGCTATAAACATTACAGCAATGTGTTGCCCCTAGCAACCATGTGTCTTCTAAGTCTTCATCTTCATACTGCAATACAAAGAAAGAAAAAAAAATCAGCGCTAGAAAGCCACGTATTCATGGAGAGGGTAGACCATCCCTGAATTGAAGTTTTAAACTTGCAGTGGCTTTAATTCTACAATACTGTTTGTGTGCTGCCATGCCTTTCTAGTTTAAACACATACAAACCTGGTACCACTTTGCCCTTTTCTTCACATATATGGCTTCAGTCCTAAATCTTTATTACTAAAAATTGCCAAAAACACATTATTGAAAATTGATAATGTAATTATCATTTAAACTCCTCCATCGCCAAGTACTTTACAAGTCTTCTGTTGGAAAGATTTTTTTCTAGTGAGAAACAACATCCTCAGTACTTTCAGCAAATATTATTCAAATTAGGGTAAATGTTTCATGGCATTAGGTCCTATATGGAATTATAGGTTCTATGATAATAAGCAATTTTCATTTTTCTTTTTTTTTTTTTTTCAAATTAAAAAAAATGGTCACTATCATAAAGACCTTCAGTATCTCTGCAAACTAAGGTACTTGAAAAAAACATGCAGAAAAAATCTTTGTAGGAAAAAATTTCAAAATCAGCATTTGAGCTTTGTTCTGTTTCCAGGTTCTCTATTTAAGCTACTACATATTTTGTCAGCCTTAGCGTGCTTGTTATGGCTTAGGGCTGAGTGAACTTAAAATGCTTCAATGAATGACTTTATCATGAGAAGTTACAGTTACATTATTAAACTCACATAAAGAAATAAGTACAGGTAGAAAAGTCCATTCAGAAACTAACCCTGGACATCTCCAAAGAAAGGCCTACTTCTTATTATTCATTTCTAAGTTACCTGTATAATTGTATTCAAAAGAGATTTTTTTTTTTTTTTTTAATATTAAGTAGGCTTTTAATAAAATTATGGAAGAGGAGGTCACAGTCTTGATCCAAATAAATCTAGCAATGCTTTCATGAATAAAAAGCTATAATTTCCAGAAGCAGAACCCTGAACAGACCTGAATCAAGGAGCTGACATAAGAAAAGCTTGTTTTGAACAGTGCAATGCCTTTGCAAGTCTGCATAATATTAAAATCAAAAGTATTTTTAGTACTTCAAATTCACATTATGATTAAATAATATCCAGACCTGAGTATTAATAATACATGAGAAATCTTACAGCTATATGAGATTCTCTCCTTTGAAGTATATTTGTATGTGCTGCCTCCACAGCAGCTATGAAATACTTTAGTTTCTCAGTGGATAACATATCCTTTTAACATCTGAAAAAGGGACATTACAGATGTTGGATTTTTGGTGGGGTTTTCTCTCTTTATATTGACATTTTTGCTCATGAAAGGTAACTATTTCTTTTCAAATACAAGTGAAGTCTAATGACAATTCTCCAGAACAGCTGTTTCTTGATGTATGCTTGTCAGAAAAGTTCCAAACATGGGGCATCCAGAAACATCTTCTCAAACACTCTGATTGCAAATTTGACTCAACAAAACAAAGCAAAATCAACCTGCATACAAGACACTAATGCAACAAATCTCAGCACACACACAAACTTTCAACATGATTCCTTCACCCAGATTGAGGCAATATAATAATCCAAACACAGAATACTGTTCATTGTTGTACAATTGATGTGAACAAAACAGAGATACCTTGGACAACTTTAACATGATAGATTTTTTTTTTTTTTTTTTAAATCACTGTAGAGATGAAAAAGTTAGCTCTCTTACCACTGACAAGATCTTGGAGTGAGGTACCCATACTGTAATAGCACTATTATGTCACTATTCATTATAATAGCACAGTATCTTTGATCACTTTTAACTCTGCCTTTGAGTGCACTCTGTTTTATGAAATGTGATTTGCTTACATTAAAAAAAAAAAAAAAAGAAGTTCAAAAGTGTATCCTGAATAAAAAAGGAAATACCATAATTTTGCAAAACTGCCATGCAGTTCCTGCATTTATTCTCATTACAATCACATTATTTCTGTAGACTTTTCCAAAACATTTTATGCTATTTCCTTCCAAGGGAAGACCAATGCTTTTAAAGTATACTTTATCTGTTCAGGAAATGAGTCTAAAACAAAAGGCCAACACAAATTATAAAAATAACAAAGTTATTTCTGGCTATCAGCGTGAGAGCTTGTGTCAAACATTTGTCTGCTAAGGGAGAGCCTATTTATTAAATACCTTCCAAACAAACTGTACTTCTTCTGTGAGCATATTATACGCTTCTGCCTCCAAACAGAGATCAAACTAAACAATTAAATTATTCTAAATCATAATTTTCAGATATATTATGCTTCTTCACTACAGCTAAACTGTCAGGAATATAAGACGGGCTCCTAATATATGAGATACCTATGGAAGCTGTGGTGATCAGTTCCAGAAGAAATGATCATACTCCAGAAAAATGTTAAAAGGAAACAGAAGAGCAAACAACGTAAATAAAATCAAAAAAAATCTGTGTCCTGCTGACTCTGGATGTGCCTTTGACGGTGACCTTATGAACAAATGGAATGCACAAGCACCTCAATAAGACCAAGTGCAGTGACACAGTCAAACAAGTTCAAATCTAAATAACATGTTTGTCTTTAATTTAATACAGTTTACTATGATTTTAATTTTTTATTTTGACAATAGATTTGTACACTTAAAAGCCTGTAAGTTTAGTATCTTTTACATATGCATACGAATGTATTTAATTTCTCATCTCTAATGACATTTATTGCAGTCACATTTCATTAATTTCTAGAAGACCTATAGCCTAGGTCTCAGGACTCAGCTCTTTCCCAAAGGAAGGGGAAAAAAAAAAAAAAAAAAAAAGGGGGGGAAAAAAAGAAAAGAAAAGAAAAGAAAAAAAAAAAGCTCAGCTAATTGCTGACAGATTTTTCCATTGTTTTTCAGATACCTATTTGAGCAGTAATTTAAGAAATAATATTTTCAAGAAAAAAAATCTCACATCACTATAGAAAAGGAAATCCATTTTGGAAATTTGGAGGTAAGCCATTGAGTGATTTTAAGCAAATATTGTACTTTTGGTTTTAAAGAATGGGGGATTTTAGGACTATGATATTTTTTTTTTCCCTCCCAATTATCTTCCCCTGCTTTCTTTCCCTTCTTCCCTCACCTTCTCCCATCATTTGTCGTAAATCTGTCCTGAGCAGAGTCTAGTTGATGATTTATCCCATATTACTCATCTACCAGAGCATCCTTTACGCTTTTCTATTTGCATTTCTAATTATTTTCTGGCTGATGTCTTTTTGTCTCAAAAGAGCAGGGAACTGCAGGTGTTGATGGTAATACTTAAATTTAGTGTAATTCATGTTTTACTACTCTGTAGAGATTAGGGAACAGATGTTGAGAGTTGTTATATTAGCCTAGGTACTTTATTAATTATTGTGCTTAATAGAAAATGAACTATACTAAAATAATCTCCTGTTTCTTTAGAAAGTAGTCAGTGCACTAGTATATCTTCTGCTAGTGAGACATACACAGATGCTCACTGGAGACATGCAGATCTATTTACTTTCAATAAGCAGCATGATGTGTTTTACAGCACAAAAATCCAACACAAAATTGATGAAAACTACACTTCTGTTATTGCACAATTTACTGGGACTTGATTAATTTTCTTCTGGACAGACCTGTTAAACTATTTCTATCCCAGGCTTCCTTTGAACAAATAATCCTGTTACTGTAACAATGTGGACATGCGCTGAATATGCAGCAATTATGAAAGATACCTCTTCCAAAATCATAGCTCTTTGGAAATTATTTCAAGAATATAAGCTAGTTTATCTTCCCTCTGCCTGAATCCAGCAAGGGTTTTAGATTTTTTTATGCCATGGAAGGGATGGAAGTGGACACATTTTAATCGAAATGTGCAAGAAGACCTGCTATCTGAGTCAGGATCAAAGCTTTGGAGCATTTGAAATTTGTAACTGCTGATGAAACGTGACTAATATTAAGTAATTTGTCTTCTGTGAAGCAGCTTCACAAGTCACAAAGTTTTTTCCCCTCCACATGGCACCAGCTGCACAGTGTAGAAATCTTCCAAACAGCCATACATGATAACCTGTGTATATCCAAGAAATTCATCTACCTGTAGACTTTGGATCCTGAAGCACTTCAAAAATCTCAAGTAACAGATGCTAAGGAAACCTAATCACTCTAAAACCCTACAAAATGTGTTACCCTCATGAGATAGCTAAATATTCCAGTTATTTTGTTTTGACACTGCTGCTAAAAAGCTCAGGATCCATACAATTAATTTCTGCATGTGATTTTTCCTGTCTTTCACCTCCCAGAGACTGGGAAAGGGATTATGTGGTTGGCATGGGAGTTTAAATGCAGAAGATAGTCCCATGCTGCCAGTGTCTGGTGACTTCAGCTAGTATAGTCTGATGCAGTCCCTGGGGAAGTTGTGCACAGCAGTGCTACAGGACCGTAAGTGGCCTACACTTTCCACAATTATAAAAAGTCTTCACAAAATATGCTACAATAAAAGCTTCAAACCTCATTGAACAGAAATCTCATGCTGTATAAAATGCCATTCCTCAAAAGACCATGGTACTGTGCTCATGGAGAAATACTGACATGCTTGTGGGTCTTGCACACTTCTTTTGTCAATTTATTACTGAGTTCATCAAACGGACAACCTTGTTGTACATAAAACACTGCTTAGTTTAAGGTCTTGGACACCAATTGAAATGCACCCTAACAGCACCGGAAGAACTTGATTCTGGTTTCAGGAATAATTTAGATAATAGCTTTCTCTCTAGTTCCCATAACCTTGAGAAATTATTTCTTCAATAAATAAAAAAATATATATTTTATAGAGACTATATCTCTGGAAAATAAATTTGTTTTAATGGGTTTTCAGCCAAATCCCAAGCTGTTTTCATTTATGGGAACTGCTGACCAGTATGTTCTTCATATCCAACTCTGTCTCCCTGTCCCCACCCGCTTGTAAGTCCTGATGAAAAGTAACAAATGCAAGGATTTCTTTTTCTCAGGACTGATGTACACCATCATTCATTCTATAACTGATACACCAATTACATTGCTTAGCTTGTAAGTGCTGCTTAAAAAGTAAAGTCCTCCTAGATAGCATGGTTAAAATACATCTCCTTTTGTACCAAGTATTTGTACCACGTATACTTCCTTCCTGTTGTATTCGTTTTAGCACTGAATTCTTTCCTTACACACACACACCCTTATTGCGCCACACAACACACATTCTCCCTAAACTTCTGAAGTACAACCAGAATAAAAATATTAGCATGTTGTTTTGGGTTTTTTGTTTGTTTGTTTGTTTGTTTTTGGGTTTGTTTGTTTGTTTGTTTGTTTGTTTTTTCCTGAATACAACAAAGCAGAAGATGTTTAGCTTTAAGTTTGTCTACAAACCATTATATAATTCTGTGTCTGAGAGGATGACCACTGTTGTGGCTCTTTTGAGAGAATAGGCGACCGTCAATGGCAAAAGGCCGAGTCTGCTCTTTGTCCAGGGGGAATCAGGGCTTTATTTGAGTCTTTCAGCTCCTTTCAGCTCCTTTAGTTCCTTCCCCGTCCCTGGTCCCATGCAAAGAGGCTGCCCCCCTTCTTCCCAGGGCTTTTATCCAGGGGGCAGGGGCTAGAGGCAGGGACAAGCCACTATGCAATCAGGGATAAGGTGGGAGTGGAACAGAGCTGGGTTACATTCCAGTGTGGGAGGAGGGGCACAGCCGAGCAGGGACAAACCATGTGATACAGTTTCCAGGGAACAGAAGAAACATTACAAAACCCAATATAAAAATGAAAACAATGTAAACCCAATTAATGCACAACAACATCTTCCTCTTTCTTATTAAAAGAAGGAGGAAGGGTCAGTCTGTGGGAGATGCTCAGAGTTCGGACCTTGAGTACCTTCAAAGCTGAAAAATAAAAAATGACATCTAGTGCAAACAACTGTCCAGAAAAACACTGTTAAGGGGAAAGGATAATTAGGAAAGGGTTCAGTGCTTTCTCCTCCTCCAGGCAGCACTGGCCACTTGTGGGGCCTCTGCAGGTGGCTTTGCACTCTTAGGGATGAAAGGTTTCACCCACCTGGCTGGCACCCACTTGGGACCTGAGAGAGTGGACACGTAGGTGTACCCACAACCCCAGGTGATCAGATCATGAGGACTTTTTGTTTCCTGGGTTGCTGGATCCTTTATCATGACTTCCCGTGACTTTTGCTGAAAGGCAGAACTGGTTAAAGCAGGATTAGGTAATTTAACATTTTCATTTTCCAGTTTTTTCTCCCCCCTCCTCGGACTTGCCCCATTTATATCAGCACACTGGGCAAGCTGGTACTCACCTTTTAGTTTTTTGAAAGATTCTCTTTGGGCCCCCAAGACCCCCTGACCCCATTGTCCTGAAAGTCCAAAAATTGTCTCTTTAAAGGGCATTGAGATGCTCAATGCCCAGCCTGATCTCACAGGAGACACCTTGTTCTTCTCTTGGGTGGCGGTCGTGGCACAGGCACAGGAGGCACGGTGTCTGCAGCAGCAGCTTTTTGCGGCGGCTTGAATGCATCTCTGGAACTGTGACTTTGGTGAGCTGTCATGAAGGGAGCCTTCCTGGTACACACCTGGAGCATGTCATCTACTGTTGGAGCCGGTTCTATGGACAGGCTGAGGATGGCTGCCTTGCACTGTTCGTTTGCATAAGCCAGAGCCATTTCCTCCAGGACCTGCTCCTGGGCTCCCTCTTCCTTAACCTGTAACTCGATGGCTCGGGTTAATTGCTCCACAAATGTTACAAAAGGTTCTGATGGAAGTAAAGGAATTTCCTGAGCCTGATTGAGGGCTGAGACCCATTCACCATCACTATATAGATGTTCTAATTGAATTGGGAAATTATTATTATTAGCAGCTGTTTCAGGATTTTGCCAAAGCTTCAGAAGTAAATCTCTTGGGAGGTTAAAGGGAACTGTAGGATTCCCTGCTAAATTTGCTTTTAAAAGGTTGCAAAAGTATTCACTTTCATATCCAAAATCGATCTGAGCTTTGTATAAATCCAGAATCGCTTGCTGGGGGAAGGAGTCCCAACCACCATGGACAACACCCCCTCTTTTTGATTGTTGATATGTGAAAGGGGTGGCAGAAAATTTGGGATCGCTTCCTGCTTCTGGGTTCCCGGCTTCACACACCCCCCCTCCCCCCTGACTCTGGGGCACGCGAACTGGGACTGTGGTCAGGGAAACCATGGGAACCAGGGGCAGGGAGGGGCTGGAGGCGTGAGTCACATGGGGCAGAGGTTTGAGGGTAGGGGCAGAGTTGGAGGAGAGGGCGGTGCCAGGGGCGGTGCTGAAGGGAAGAAGGGATCTGGGGAGAGGAATGGGTTGCTCGGGTTACCAAAGGGATTGTGGGAAGGAGGGACAGACAAAGAAAAAGGCTCCTTGTGGCTGGACAAATGAGTCTCGGCCACCTTGTGATCCCCCCCAGAACTGAGAACAGCTTGGGATTCACTAAGATGGGGGTTTTGAGCACTTGAACTGTCTGCAAAAGTAAAACAAACACGGGGTTTACAAACTGGGGAAGAAGGAAGATTTGGGGAAAGTTTAGGGCTTTCTCAAGGAATCTGGACTGAATTGCTTGAGCAGGGGAACTCAGGAATTTGGGGAAAGCCAGGGGAGCTGAAGCTTCCCTGCCCTGTCTGGTGTGGGCTGTTTTCCTCAGAATATCCAAGCCTAGGGAAGGGGTTTTAGAGTTGGGAGAGGGAGAGACTGAGGAAACTGGGGAAAATCCAGAAAGAACTGGCTTTTTTTCCTTTTCATTTTGCTTTTGTGATAGTAACTGAATTTTCAAGCTCCAAAAAGCCAAAATTGCAGTTTTGTTACCCTTAGGGGAGCCTGACTCAACTAATTTTTTTGCAATAGCCTCCCAAAATTCTGGGAAGCTTATTTGCTCTAATGATACATGTGGGAACTGAGAAAACAACTACCGAATTAATTTTTTCAGCTGTTTCTTTGAACAATGGGTCCTCCCATCATCCAGGGCACTTAAAATTTGGTAATAGCCTCTTTTTTGAGACACAGGCAGCCTAGCACCCATTTTTGGCTCAGATTTTAAGTTTCTGTGTCCCCTTGAACTGTGACTGGGAAACCAAAAGTTAAAAAACCCTAGCTGGAGAGAAAAAAAAAAAAACAAAAACAAACAAACAAACAAAACGGAGGGGAAACTGTTACCTTTTCCACCCCCTGGGCTGCGCAGCCAAAACCGAATTTGCTATTAAAAGCACCCTGAAGGTTTGCTCTGAAAGCAAAAATCTTCCCCCAGAGGAAAAAAAAGTCTTTCCCTGAGGAGCAACACCTCTGAAGGATTTTTCCTAAGATCCCAAATTGGTAATACTTACCAAAAATCCAGCATGCAGACGAATCTTTCCTTTCTTTCCCCATCACTCCTTTTGCCTGAGACTGACCCTTTTGGTGCAGGAAGGGCTTCCAGTCTCGGTTCCCTGGGTCGGCTGACCATGAGCACGTGGTCACCTTCTCTGGGAGCAGCTTGCTGTTCAGGGGGCTTCTTCGCAGCACTCTGATGGGTTTTTTAAGTCCAAAGGAAAACCACAGCCTTGCTCTGTGGAGTCCTGTGTTTCGGAGACTCCACAGCGAACGCCAAGCCTGACGGGTCTGACTCTGCGTGGATGGGCCATGTTTCTGGACTCACATGCCTGCGTGAGGTTCCTCAGCCATGTGCTCCACGCGTAGCTTTTTCAGCTTTTGGGAGTCCCTTGTGGCTTTGAGCTTCACATTTGGGCACCAACTGTTTGGTTCTTTTGAGAGAATAGGCGACCATCAATGGCAAAAGGCTGAGTCTGCTCTTTGTCCAGGGGGAATCAGGGCTTTATTTGAGTCTTTCAGCTCCTTTCAGCTCCTTTAGTTCCTTCCCCGTCCCTGGTCCCATGCACAGAGGCCCCCAGGGCTTTTACCCAGGGGGGAAGGGGCTAGAGGCAGGGACAAGCCACTACCCAATCGGGGACAAAGGTGGGAGTGGAACAGAGCTGGGTTACATTCTAGTGCGGGAGGATGGGCACGGTAGAGCAGGGACAAACCATGGGATACAGTTTCCAGGGAACAGAAAAAACATTACAAAACCCAATATAAAAATGAAATGCGATATAAACCAAATTAACACACTGCAACAGAGCTTTTTATATTAGAGTTGCACATGATATAAATTCCTCAATCAGACACAGAAGAGAAATAAGGCATTTGAATATTTTAAATTGGTACCAGACAAGACACACACAACCAAGAAACTGAAAACAGGAAGAATCCTTTCATCAACGAGTCACCACCCCATAAAGGTCAAGATGAATAGAAGCATTTACTGACCAGTCTTGTCTATGTGGTCCTTCCAGAGGGAACAGACTAAAAACAGATGCAAATGTGACTCACAGGGGCATGTGTGCCTTCAGAGATGAGGAGGGATGCCTGTGTGGACTACAGCCAGCCCCTCCATAAAGACAAGCAGAAAGACTGAGAGAGCTGGGGGATACCATATTAATGGCCACTCAGAAAGATCTTTGAAGGGTCATTTTTGACCAGGAGGGATGTCTGAGGACTGGAAGAAAACAACAGCCTTCCAAAAACTGGAAGAAACAGCCTTCAAAAATGGAAAGAAGAAGGACCTAAGGCACTGCTGGTCTGTCATCCTCACCTCAGTCCTTGTAAAGGTGTTGGAGTGCCCCATTCTGGAGGCCATCTTTATCTACACAATGGTCAGTAGTCAACATAGATTCAGTAAAGATAAATCATGTCTGACCAACTTAATTTCCTCCTATGATGAAACAACTTTCAGGATAGATGCAGGAGAGCAGCGGATATCTCCTACCTTGACTTCAGCAAGGCTTTTGATACTGTCTGTCACAGCGTCCTCAAAGGCAAACTCAGGGGATGTGGACTGGATGAGTGGACAAGAACTGGCTGAATGAGGGTCACAATCAGTGACACAGGGTCAGGTTGGAGGTCTTTCTCTGGTATTGTCCCCAAGGTTCCATAATAGGCCCAGCATTGTTTGCACTATCCATCAATTACTTGGGTGGAGGGCAGACGCCTCCTTAGCAAGAGCACTGATGACCCTGGGAGAGTGGCTGATAGTGCAGAGGGCTCTGCAGCCCTTCAGAAGGACCTCAACCAGGCTGGAGAGCTGGGCAGAGAAAAGCTGGCTGAAACTCAGCAAAGGCACGTACAGGGAAGGACATCTGGGGAGGAACAACCCCAGGCAGCAGCACAGGCTGGGGTGACCTGCTGGAAAGCAGCTCTGTGGAGAAGGACCTGGGGGTCCTGGTGGACAATAAGTGCCCATGAGCCAGAAGTGTGTCCTGGGGACCAAGCAGGCCAATGGGATCCTGGGTGCACTATGAAAGACATTGCCAGCAGGTCAAGGGAGATGATCCTGCTCCTTTTCTCAGCCCTGGTGAGGCTGCATTTGGAATTTTTGTTCTGGGCTCCTAAGTACAAAAGAGATGAAGCCTCTGGAGGGTCACAAGGATGATTAGGGGACTGACACATCTCTCTTGTGAGAAGAGGCTGAAGGAGCTGGGCCTGTTCAGCCTTGCAAACAACTGAGAGGGGACCAGATGCCTATAAGTATTTGAAAGGAGGACATCAAGAGGATAGAGCCAGGTTCTTCTTGGTGATGCCAAGCAATAAAAGAAGAGGCAATTGGCAATGGGCAGAAACTGATGCACAGGAATTTCCACCTGAACAGACTGGAGAGAGTTGTGGACTCTCCCTTGCTGGAGGTATTTAGGAACCAGCTTGACACAATCCTCATGTGATGTGCCCTAGGATGAGCAGAGAAGAGAGGTTGGACCAGATGACTCTTTGTGGTCTACCTCGTTCATCACTTCCAACTTGGCCCATCCTGTGATTCTGTGAAAGGCACAATTATCAACTGGTGTTAGCTAAATTCAATTTGCCACGTTTAATCCTGAGCTGATTTGTCCCTAATTAGCCATAATCTAGAGGAACATATATCTGGAGGAACATGAGCCAGACAAACACAGATTTAGTAATAACTTATATCCTTTAAAAGTAAATATTGCTTACCAGTTCTTCAGAAAAAAAATAAACTGGAACATCTCTGTCATTTTGTTTATTCTGATAATTCTTTTTTCTTTTTTTTTTTTTTTTTTTTAATAATCCAGTATTTCTACATCAACTTATTTTCTTTCCACCATATATTTCTGACATAAAATCAGTCTTCAGTGCAATTCTGAAAACTAAAGCGAGTCCAGAATATGGAATCAAAAACCCACAGAAATACAGTACTCTTGTCATGAGTGGAAAAAAAAATGTAATTTCCTTATGATAAAGATTTGAGTTATGCTTTGTCCTTTACTTCACAGAGTCAGACTTAAATTTGTACTTATTTGCTCAAAGCTTAGACATTATTTCAGGTTCCCTTCTGCACTTAAGATACCCTTGTATATAGTAACTTTTGGGAACTAAACTGTTGTGAGATAAAAGATAAAATTCCTCTTGACCCAAATCTGTTAAATCACTAAGAAGCTAGGAAAAAAAAAAAAAAAAAAAAAAAGTTTTTACAGTTTTCTAGTATTATTTTTGAAATAAACTGGAGGATCCTGAGTCACTGCAGTACCATTGAAAAAGCTTGAATTTACCCTTCCCTAGGGAGGCGACATCATCCAGCCTTTGTCCTTCATACTTTCTGTTACTAATAGGAAAGAAGATTGGTTACTGCTACATAGAAAATAGATTTTTTTAAAGTAAGAAAAAGGTTGTTTAAATGAAGGGATGTAATTTTCCTGGGAGAATTATTAGCCAGTGTTGTTACTCCAGTAGAAGAGGATAGAAGCATCTCAGTCAGAGATTTTCTAGTGAAAGGATGAGACAAATTGCTTTTTTCTGAGATTTGCACATTTTGTTGAGAGAGATGACACGTTCTCTGTTGCATTGATCTTTGTCAATCTTCCAGGGCCTTTTCTTAACTGGAAGATAATATACTCTCTCTTCATCCCTGAAAAGAAATTATGTACCGCACTGCTGCCTGAATCTAGTGGTTGTCCGAGGGTGACTTCATGATGCGTGTATCCCCAATTGTCCTCTCTGTTTGAGTTGGATATTATGTTCTGTACTTCTACGACTGGTTCCGAGAGTGAAGCAGGAGAAAGAAGAAGCACAGTTTGTTTGCAGAAAATGTGCATATTGCATATTGCAATATGTGCATATTCCTCTGCATATTGCTTCTGGACTGTGTTGTCAGCGGTACGGACAGACAGCAGGACAGAGATCTGTGCTTTTAGTTAGGTTTAGCTAGCTGAGGCAGAGAAGTTCCCTGGACTGTTTATTTCTCTTCTCTTCTTGGGACTGTTTAAACCTGCTCTGAACTGAAAAACCCAGAAGAGCATGAGAAGCTTGCACCTGCGGCCTGCTGGGGCCCAGGACAGCATTTTTCCAGTACCAGAGCGACTGATAAGAGACTGAGCCAGCTGAGCTACACCCACAGCAAGGGCTTTCTCAATTTGCCATGTCACTCCAGAACAACAAGAGGTTTTACTGTTTCATATTGAGACATAGACTTTAGAGAATTAAGGATTTTTAGAGGGGTTAAGATTTTAGTTAGAGATAAGCTTTGCTGAAATTAACTAAAGTAGATTGGTAAGCTTTGCTGAAATTAAAAGTTAGTAATTAACTAAGAGAAAATTGGTTTGGGATCACCCTTCCATATTAGAATAACTGATTACTTGACAACTTTGTTTGGTTAGCTGTGTTTATAATGAAGAATATAGAAATTGATGAATAGCTTTTAGGAACATAAGACAATTGTAGGCCTCCTCTGCCCAGAAACTCATTGAACGGTCACGAAGACATGAAGTGGGAGTCCTGCCCAGGGTTCATTTATCACATTTGCATTGAAAAGGTAGAAAGGTCAGAATGAAGAAGACTTCTTTACTTCCTCATTTTGGGGACCCCTCCCCATGAAAAGGACACTGACCCATTTCAGAGAACAAACTATGCATGCTTAATAGCTTTTAGCTAATTACCATATGAAGCGGGGAATGGGATGTACCAGGGTTATGAATATGCATTTGCCTTTTGGGTATTCAATACTTTTGTAAATAAAAGGACTCTGTGATCACCTGTAAATTGCGGTGTGAATTTGGGAGCTATCCCCGCACACTGCCCAGCCATAATAAACATACACTTTCTAACTTTAAACTGTTAGAGAGTTTTTGTCCGTCTCATTGGGTATCGATACTAGATCAGTACCCATATTTTATTTAATAAGTCAATATTAGTCATTCTTTATGCTTGTGGGTACTTTGTTTGTTAAATAAGTGGCTTTTTCCACTTTTCTCTAAGATTTTTTTCTTCTCAGAACAATTGGGTCTGTTTGCGTTTGCTTCCCAGAGGGACACCATTCAGGGGTTTCCCCCCAGATTTGCCCTAAACCAGGACAGTGGTTTAACGAAAGACTATTATCAGTACAGTATAGCCTTGAAAAATAAGATTAACAAAAAGTAGTACATTCCTTTTTCATGAATCCCACATTAATATCTAAAATATTGACCAATAATTTCTTGATAAAGAATACTGCAACAGTCTTCCTGTAACATTCATCTTAACAACTGGCATGTACCTAAAAAAAAAAAAAAAAAAAAAAAAAAGAATGCCAGATGATTCTTAAAAGATTTATTCTGTCATATTATAAGCTGTCAAACCACTAACATGAAACTGAAGGAAGAGATAAGAAAAATGGAAGGACCAAGCCAAATCATTTTTCTCTCTAACCAGGTAGCCTATCTGATCTCAGCAAATTACTTTTAAATCTTTTTGATAGCTGGGCTAGCAGTGTTCAGTTATCAACTCCAACAATATGTTGGTAGAGGCTGCAGTTAAATTTAAATTTCTTTTATACAACACTAAAACAGAGGTCTTCAGAAAAAGAAACTTAATAAAAGATATTAAGTGGTTGCCTTTCTAGTCTAGTAAACTGTCACAATATATTTTGTAGTTCTCTGCTATACAAGAAATGAAATTTGATATTTAGTTAACTGAGGGCCTTAATCTGTCCTTTATTAAAATGACATAATATCACTATAGAAAAATCTTAGTATTTTGTTTCAACATTATGTCTTAGTCGCAAAGTGACCCATGGTAACTGGCTATCTTCCAAAAAGCAGGAGTAGGAAACAGATATGACATCAAAGTTGCTTACCATAATGTAATTAGCTAGACATATTTGTACACACTTCCTTTCAAAAACCTTTGGAATTTCTTATGTTGCATTGGGAACCTGGACTGCACCAAGAAGAGAGAGTACAAAGAAAAGACAATTGTCTTAGAAAAGACAATTTAAAAATACTACTCTGTTGGTTATTGGGGAGCTTAAGAATGAAAACTTTATTGAAATAGGGCTCTTGTTACAAATACTAGAATTCCCTTAAGAGTCTTTTGTAATGTACTTAGCCTGGCTTTACAAGGTGTTAGGACAACATGCTATCATAGAGAAAGTAAAATGTTATTCATCCACCTTCATGAAATGAAATGGATTCAAAATTCCTCGCTACAGAGGCTACATTTAAATACATTGCTTTTCTAAAGGGTACTGACAAAACACAGTGAGTACAGAGAAGAAAAATTGTAATGCGTTTATAAAGAACAGTAAGCGATTTCTTTAAATAAACTTTAAAAAAATTATCATTACCTACTTTTTAAACAAGAATTATAAATATATATGAAAAATAACTTTGACCTCAAAATAAATGTGGTATTTGAGACATAATCCATAACTCCACAATGTGTACATGTATATATGTAAACACACACACACACATATATATACACATATATATACATGTTCTATGAAACCACAGTAAAACAATTGTTTCTGGTACAGTCAGAGACTTTATATATATTTTTTTTTTCCCATTATTCATTCATGCAACACATTCTGGGTTCTCTGACTTAGTTCTAATCCTACAGGGAGAAAAAACCCAGATTCTTTAGATTCGGTGCCAACATTAAACAAGAGCAGAATGCTCTTGGTCCCCTTTCCTGACTGATCCCTGTAGCTGAGGTCACACTACAAGCCTTCATCTTGCAAAACTCTGCTGCTGGTTTTCCTGCTACAAGAAGTTCTGTTGTGTCATGCCAAATGACTCCCAGGTCCCTTTGTCTGGCAGGTCTCAACTGCAGGCCCTTCCACAGCATACTGGTAATGCTTGGCCATGAAGTAGTGGGACATATCTAAGAAAACAATTTCTGATTCTTCAAAGAGCCTCTTAACTTTGTGATTGCTTAGCTCAACTTATCAACTATTATGGAAACTAGAATGCTTTATTAAAGTACAGAAGTGAGTTTTGGCATTTTCCACTTCACTGTCGGGCATGAGATAACCAAGAGAAGTACAAACTGTATGCCCCATTTGTTTTTCTCTCGCTCTCTGAATGAGGATCACCTGATGAGGCACACTTTCACTTTTCAGGGCTGGAATATGGTCCCCAGTCTGCAAGTCCCTGAAAGATACTTTGGGTTAACTAATTCAAACTGCATAAGTCAGAGGTAGCATGCCAAAAATTGGTAACCCAGTGATGAAGGCTTACACTGGTGCAGGGGTTTTGTGCCTATTTCCAGTATAGATATCATGGCCACATTTTGGTTGTACCGCTGGATGAGTTCATTGCGTACATACCCTGCTCTCCATACAAGGAAACTACAGTACAGAAACACAGGCTGTCAAAATGCCCACTCTTTTGGGTAGTACAAAGGTCAGGATTGAAAGATGCAAAATAGAGCACATTGTACATACATTAAGAAGATTTTCCAGATTTCTACAGAAGATATTATCTAATTGACTAGATCTGCTTCACAAACACCATTAAGACAATGGCATTTAGTCACTCACTGAAGACCAAACATCTAGGCTGGTTTGAAAGCAGGGTTAATAAACTTTAGCATGCATTCTTTCCAGTAGACTACTACATCAACAATCCATGTAAATTCAATCTTTAGATTCATACCCACATACAAATTTCATGATTGGAGAACTCTCTATAACAGTACTACTCTTTTGGCAGTCATAAATAAGGTCTTATGAATCAATAGTTCTCCTTTCCAAAACACCATGTATGAACTGGAAATAAATGCAAAAAGAAGAAAAAATACATGCATATGGAAAGTTGACAATATAAAAGTTGACAATATGTAACATACTCTGAGAAACGATATATGGTTACTTTGTTTTCTTTGTTTTTAAACCATCTGGAAGTTTAACTGTGTCATTCTTAATCATAACACACTACATTTTTGTACAAACCAGACTTTTCTAATACCTAAATAATAAATAATATTTTAATTACTTTCACTTCCAGCTAACAAAAATACTGGAGAGATCTATGTATTGTGTTTAAAAGTGAAGTAGTCCTTTCAGAAAAAAAGGTTAAGAAAAACAACTCTACAAAAGGACTTATTAACCATGAAAGATTCTGAGAGGATAGAAATGCAGAGTTCTATTATTCCCCACTCTCCTCCATTCTGAGTATATCATTTGGTAAAAGACTTAACGCTTTTCTTGAAACTGAAGGGCATAGTGAATTACCATATTAATTTCCATTTAATCAACATAATTAATGTATTTATTAAATTATTTTGAATTTAAATACTGTCTTGCAAGAGTACATTAATTAAATTTAATTAGAATAATCTTATCTGGTACAATAGTTCTTACTCATTTCCCCTTTATGTATGCTTATTGAAAACCTATTTTAGGATAATAAGGAGTTTATAATTATTCAACTACACACCCCTGCCTCCATTGACACACTTTTCTGGATGCAGCCCTCTTGACTGAAATGTGAAAAAGGTGTCTGTCTGTGTCTGTGAGGAGAGTGTAATCCAAGAACCATGGGAGCTGTCAATCAAAAGTTAAAGATCGCTTCAGGAAGTCTCACCTGACCCTGAGTGCAGAGCCTGGCTGACATAGGATCCAGTGCTAGTTTGGTCACATTGCCTTTGTCAGATTCGCTGGTGGCAGTACATACGCTTCTGGAGACCCCCTGAGTGATGTACACCATATTCTTAGACAAATCATCCCACACGTCCAGTGCAACTCTTTCTCAAAATAAGAAAGATAGCCAAAACCAAAGCCAGGATATGACTTAGGGTTGAGGTTTTTTGTTTGATACCCATTTCATATGTTTCCTGTAATAAAACTGGAAGTGGCACCCATAACAAGCATTTGATCTCTCTTGTATAAAATATGAATCTCTCCTCTGGATACAGTTAAGTCTTTAAAGAGCATTTTTATTTTTGGAACAAAAATAAGTGAAGAAAAAATATTGTGAGAAGAGAAAAAGTTCAGTCTCTCAGCTGGAAATCCTGAAATGGCTGTGATATCATCTCTCCTCTCTAGAATCCTGAGCAGTAAGGAGTTAATGCATCACTCTTCCTCAAACACATTCCTTTCTTAGATCAACCACCATCTTTTAAACTTGAACATGGCACTAGTGCCACATCCAATAACTTCTTAAACATCACCAGGGACAGTAGCTCCATCATCTCCCCATGCAGTCAATTCCAAAGTTTAGCACATCTTTCCATGAAAAAATTCTTTTGATGAACATTCAAGCAAGCTGGTTAGAACAGAATGTGCCTGGAAAGGCAGCTGTATTGAAGATGTGGCAGCACCTTTCTGGAGCCTGTTTTCCTTTTCAGGTCCATGGTGACTGCGCAACATACTGTGCAAATGCCAAAATGTGATCAAGGAGCAGACAAGGGGGATTGAGACCAGCAAAACACCCTCAAAGCTTCCTGAACTATTTCCAGAAAGATACAGATCTAGCAGGACAGTGCCTGCTAGCTCATTTATTTGAAGAGCTAGAAACCAAAACCCAGAGGGGAAAACTATCTACGTGAAGTTACCCCCACAAAGCCCATGTGGCACACCCCAGGACTTTGGACATATTGGCTGAATCAGTGTTGGACCCAGGACTGCTGATCCCCTTTCCTCTCCTGTCTCGTCCCCCAATTTCTTTTTTTTCCTCCCTTTTCCCTATTTCTTTCCTCTTTCTTTTTGTTCTATTTTTTAATTATTTTGTGTAAAATATATATAAATTTCCTTGTGTAGTTTGCTAATAAAATTTTGTGAGCTTTGTTTTTGGAATATTCTCCTATTCTTTTTCAACCAGAGGCATCTATGGGTCCTGGATGCTCCTTTCCACATAGGAGTGGGATGCAATATCTGTCCAAGGGAACTGTGAATATAAATGGATGTGCATCACTGAGGCACTCAAATTTGAAGAGGAGAGAAAGTTTGTTGTCAGGGAGTGACAACATCATCTGAACAATGTGTAGAAGATGTGGCTTGGGCCACACACTGACTGAAGGGGCAAAGAACAAAATGCAGCATAGCAACCCAGGGGTTTTTACGATGATTTGTTCTGAAGTGAATTTGTGGCTGGGGATAAGAGGATGCACCAGTTGGCAACACATGCAAGTGTGAAGGAAGCCACAAAAAAGTTCTTCAGGCAGACTTAATTTAGGGTTTCCACAGCTTTTGGAGGGTTAATTTTGTTCCAGGTTTTCATTTTAGTACATGTATATGCTGAGATTATAACTTTCTGAAGTGTACTGATATAAAAAGCTAATTCCTCTCAATTTTCAAGTTCTGAAACACAGTTTACTTCCATGAAAACTATGATTGTTTCAGATTCTAGAGTAATACACAGTGCGCTTCTCTCCATCAGGCCCATGGTATCTGCACCAATTTGCACCTGTGAAGGATATTACCCTAAAAATTGAGATTTGATTGGACTTCAGTGTCAACATATCAGTTTACAGGTGGAAAAAATCTGTCAGGTTTTAACAGCATTCTGACTTGGAAGAACCTATAAGGATTGAAAGCCAGCTCCTGGCTCTGCAGAGGACATCCCCAAGAATTACTCTATGTGCCGAGAGCATTGTCGTAATTGTCACTTTAACTCTGTCAGGCTTTGTGTTGTGACCACTTCCCTGGGGAGCCTGTTCCAGTGCCCAAACTCCCACTAGGGGAAGAACCTTTTTCTGATATGCAACCTAAACCTCCCCTGACAGAGTTTCATGACATTTCCTCAAGTCCTACCACTGGTCACCACAGAGGAGCGATCAGTGCCTGCCCCTCCTCTTCCCCTCACAGGGAAGTTGCAACTGCAGGGAGGTCTCCACTCAGTGTCCTCCTCTCCAGGCTGAATAGACCAAGTGATCTCAGCTGTTCCTCATACAGCTTTCTCTGTAGTTTGTTCTGCATTTTCATAGATCCCCTTTGGATACTCTTTAATTAGTTCTCAGATACCTCACCTTCTCCTGTAATTCAGCCACTTTGTATAAGTCAAAACAGTTGGCACATGAATGCTTTATGTTTCAGGTCTAAAATTCTCAGGGAGATGAATTTGAAGTAACAAAATTTTAAATAAAAAATATATCTTAAAAATAACATCTTCAGAAACTAATGAAAGCAGATTTAAAATAATATGTAGACAAATGCTACTTTGTTGTTCAATATTAATAATGTACTTTGCATGAGTAACTGTTAGAATCTCAATTATGTATCATGAAACATGTCTTCCTTTTGGAAATAAAGAGGTTAGAAATGCAGGTAAAAATTACATGACTTCTGAAATGTTTGTGCTGAACTTTGATAAGTCACTCTACAATTACTCAGTTTTTCCACCTGTTCAATATTTTCAACAATCCTTTGCATGTTTTTAGTAACATCTGATTAAATGTTATTACGTAAGACCAAGGTCATATTGCTGATGATGAGCCTGATCATATAATTTGAGCTTATTTGAACAGGACTTCCTAGCAAGGCTTTTCTCTTGCTCAACCAAATATAACAGAGCAGAAATCTAAAACAGAAGGCATGGTCTGGGTCTATGTAGGAACCTTTGATATAGGCTTTTCAGTGAGGAACATAAAACTGTTTTATATCATCTGGTGGGAAGCCTTTGACAGTCATAATCATGCACATATAGATTTACACACATACAATTTTTTCTGCCTTCTTCCCAGTTATAACAATGAATTTTAACAGAAATTACAATGCTTATGGTAATAATATCAGAATAAAAATTGTAGATGACATTTCCCACAGACCTGGAAAATCACCTTCTAGAGTTAGCACACTTTGTATAGCAGTTTTATGTGAATAATTCTTTTAAATATCTTTCCTTCAGTAAAATTCTTCCATCCATTTTATTCCTCAAATGGTATGCTGACTCAGCAGTTTTTTTGAACTGCAAATATACAGTTTAGATGTTAGTTTTAAATGATAGATGGTAAATTCCATTTTCTGTTTTTCTAGAATTAAACAAACCAGGCTGTTGTAGACATATTGATGACAGACTACTTAGCAGTCTAGTGTGCAAGAAGACTTGTTTATTTTCCATCTCTATCAGGTGGCCTAAGAAAAGCTATTACCAGTGCATTGTGGGGGCTTGGACTAGATGATTTTTAAAGGTCTCTTCCAACCCAACCCATTCTAGGAATCTGTGATGCTACATTCCCCTACAGACTGTGAGATGCTGAAAAAAATGTTAATTTCATTTCTAAGATGCATTGATAAACTGCACAAACTGAATACTAACTAAACTAAAGGACTACTACTCTTTTTTTTTCTTTTTTTTTTTTTTTCTGAAATTCTACCAGTTAAGGTTTCAGACAAATAACAGACCAATAATGTAATCATGAGCATGTTCACATGCACACACACATGCACACACACTTGCAACAATCCAAGCCCAGCTTACCATCCTACAGGTTACTGTGCAGCCACAGCTTGCCTCTCATTCATCATGTCTGCTTTCCCTTTCAAATGTGCTCTATGAGGATGCTAACATTCTTTTCATTTTTCTTTGCTCCATTTTCTAACCCCTTTGCTTTCTACCTTTGCCAACCAGTATTTCCTTCTGAGATTACAACCTAGTTGTCACCAGCAGCACTTCTCTCCTGGGAATAGAACAGGGTTAATATTCCTTAATGGTGTTTATATACTTGCTTTATTCTTGCAATATAGATCTGCAAAACAAAAGTTCTATGATAATTCTACAATTTTTAAGTATCAGAAGTTAGAAGAAAAGAAACAAAATCAGATTTTTTCCATATTGTGTATAACAAAATATGCTGTCTTGCTTGAAATAAGTAATATTTTACTTTGATCAGTCCTATTCCTATCTAAAGGAGTTCTGGACAAACAAAGAGATGTGTCTCAGCACAAAACAAAAATTTATTTACTAATGAAAAATACTTTTATACAATGGCTGATACTATTTTTCAAAAATTCTAAATTTGTAAATCCAAGGATACACATTTCTTGCATTTAAAATCTTTGAGATTAGCTTGTATTCTACCTTTCCTAGGTAAATCCTGAGTTGTTTGATTCTGCTGTGAAGTCCTCATTGCCAGAAACAAAATTTCTTTCCTGCTTGTGCGCTTTCTGCTTTGTAAAAAACAAACAAAAAACCGGAAAGAGGAAATTATGAACAGCTAATTTCAATAATAATATTGAGAAGGATCTGAACTAGTTAGGATTCCACGTTTTTTCATTTTTCAGTTCTAGCCAGTGAAGGAGAAGAGCAGTTTATAGATCTAAATCTGCTGTATCGGTCATGCCATTTTTTACCAATGGTACTAATGAGATGCAGGGGAAGGAGGGAAGGAAGGAGGGAAGGAAGGAGGGAAGGAAGGAGGGAGGGAAGGAGGGAGGGAGGGGAGGGGAGGGAGGAGGCAGGGAGGGAGGGGAGGGAGGAGGGAGTAGTGCAGGATGGGAGGAGGGAGGGAGGGAGAGTGGAGGGAGGAGGGAGGGCGGGAGGGAAGGAAGGAAGGGAAGGAGGAGGGATAGGACAGGAAGGAAGGAAGGAAGGAAGGAAGGAAGAAGGAAGGAAGGAAGGAAGGCAGGAAGGAAGTGAAGGAATGAATGGAAGGACGGAAGGAAGGCAGGAAGGAAGGATAGGAAGGACGGAAGGAAGGAAGGACGAGGAACGGAAGGAAGGAAGGAAGGAAGGACAGGAAGTAAGGAGGACGGAAGGAAGTGGAAGGAAGGAGGAAGGACGGGAAGGAAGGACAAAGGACCCGAGGAAAGGAAGGAAGGAAGGAAGGAAGGAAGGAAGGAAGGAAGGAAGGAAGGAAGGAAGGAAGGAAGGAAGGAAGGAAGGAAGGAAGGAAGGAAGGAAGGAAGGAAGGAAGGAAGGAAGGAAGGAAGGAAGGAAGGAAGGAAGGAAGGAAGGAAGGAAGGAAGGAAGGAAGGAAGGAAGGAAGGAAGGAAGGAAGGAAGGAAGGAAGGAAGGAAGGAAGGAAGGAAGGAAGGAAGGAAGGAAGGAAGGAAGGAAGGAAGGAAGGAAGGAAGGAAGGAAGGAAGGAAGGAAGGAAGGAAGGAAGGAAGGAAGGAAGGAAGGAAGGAAGGAAGGAAGGAAGGAAGGAAGGAAGGAAGGACTTTTAAAGTTCAAAAGTTTCACTAAGGCACTATAAAGTCAAAAATATTAACTAGTTGTTAACGAACTTCTGAAAGAGGTCTTATGTTCCCAAAATTTATACCAAATATGTAAATTTACAGGGTTTTTTAGACTTTGTTTATACAGTATAAACAGTTAGTGATCCACAGTTAACATCAATTGGTTTGTAGTATTCCAGAATATATTGTTTATTTCTGCTTAGAGAAAGCACAAATATGCATGTCAGAGAAGGCTGGCTATGAAATCAAAATTAAGCTTGCATAGCATTAACTCATCCCTCCTTTACTTCTCATTTCAGCAAGAGGTAAATTTGACCTGCCTTTGTGAATTGTTACAGAGTTTTCTCTGCTGCATGGTCTGAGAAAATATGCACACCTTGCTGCCAGCTTCCAAGCCAGTAGACCACATCTAGCTTCAGAAACTGGAGAGAAGCCACAGCATCCCAATGAGAAACTGCCTCCCCTGCATACCACAACTGAGAGACAGGATAACAAGTAGTTGGCAGGTAGGCAAGAACTTGAAAATCTAAACTCCCTTATGTTTCACCAAATGATCTATCAAAACACTTCTCTTGAATCTGTGGGTTTCCCACTATTGTAGTTATAATTCCACTAACTTTTGTGATTACTAGTTACTATGCAAATTGTCCTGTTTTCTGCACATAGATACTAATGTATAATTTTCTTCTTTGTTCCAATTATCTTGTGTCTTAGTCTGGGGTTTCATCACTTCTTCTGTGTCACAAGAAGTACCAGTTAAAACTCACTTGTCTACTTGTAAAAGTTTAAAAGCAGTTAATCCTTCATAGAACTCTACCAGTAAAAACAAATTAATTTATTCAATCTACTCAAAACTTGTGGAACTCAAATTTCCAGCACTGTTTGGAATGTCAGTTCCACTTCAATCTTCAAACAAATTAATTTGAGTCCTTGAAAACTCCATGTAGAAGTTCAGCAAATGTAAGGAGAAGACAGCACCATGGCCCAAGTTATGTGACTCAGTTACTTGATACTTTCACGCACAAATTGGAGCAAGTTTTAACTTTGCTGTTCGGGTTGTGGTCAGGAATGTCAAACACATTTACCTAGCAGAACAGATTGACACCTAAGTTGTAGGTGTTGTTATCTCACACCATATTCTGTACATGTTTCTTTCTCTCAGAGAAAACTTTTACCCACAGGAATGGAGAGCATATATTCAGCTTTGTACAGTAATGCACAAGCTTCTGCAACATAAGGATCCAAATAAATATATAATTTCTTTCCTGCATATGCCTTGTTGTGAAGTATAACCCCAACAATGACTGAAAATACTACAATTAATTTCCCTAGATTCTTCTTTACCTATACAACTTATTTTAAAGAGCAACCTAGATCACTTGTTAAGTGCTCTGTTCAATAACCCCACACCCTTGTTCACAGCTGACCCCTGTGAGACTAGTGTACTACATTAAGACCAGACCCAGAAATCATAACTCTTTAGTTGTAACATCTCATGAAATGGATGACAGAGGTGTAGATTGCAAGGAGCTCGATTTTTTGCTCATATAAGGATATATAATCATTAAGGTCAGATGGAGACTGCTTTTCTTACGCAAGATGCAGTATGATCCCGTGCCATCATGTTCTATGAGTAAACATGTTAACATCCAGGAAATGGGATTAACTTCAATTGAAGTGATTCTGGTCAGTAATTTTTTGTTTTATTCTGATGTGAATCTTTTCAAGAGTCCCTCACTGTAACTAAGTAGATATATTTTGAAATGCTCCAAACATCAGTGTGTTGGCATCACTAGTCTGTAACAATGACTCTTCGGCAAGTGTGCTGTTTCTTTTTTGTGCCACACCAGAACTAAAGCTTTGAAAGTCTTTAGCTAGTGACAGAAAACTTTGTTCCCCACCCCTCCCATCTATCAGCACAGAAAAATATTGAGGCGCTGACACCCCACCATTGAAAAAGCAGAATGATGGTGTCAGAGTGATTTATTTCTAGTGTGTTTATGACAGCTTTTTCTATGTTAAGACAGCTCTCACACGAGGATATGACAGCCATGCTGGCATGCCCCTTATAATGTGTGTTATTAATAGGCCTTCATTTTATTGATCTCTCAGATAAATAATCATTTTTTGAGTGGCTGTAGAATGCTGTTTGAGGTGAATGGTAAATGGCACAGGGGGCAAGATATAGAAAGGCAAAGGATATGGCATAAGGAGGTTCTGACTGATGATATAAATGTAAAGAGGCTAAAACTGTCAAAAGCAAAATATCATATGATTAATTACTCTATTATATTTATATGGAGTGAGAAAATATGAAAGAAAACTTGGGAAGGAAAGGTAAGAAAAAAAGCAGTCATATAGTTTTTGCATGAATCATGGCTTACACTAATTAAAAATAGTACTTCATTAATGCTGGATACAAAGACAGTATCTAAGTTCTTAAACACACTGTTCCAAGTATCCATTTATTGAAAATATACATCATAAACATATGATCTGACCACTTATTACTTGCTTTTGCTCATTTTCCAGAGATAGGTTTAAACCAAACTGATTTCTAAAGAAGAGCCTTCCAAGGAATTACACTGTATGTGCAATCACAGAAGCTGTCATCACAGAAACTCACTGTTGTTTTCAAGCAGTGCATGAAGCATGAAGTTTATTTTAGAAATGACAGCAGATGCAATAGTGGTATGTGCAATTAATCTCTGAAAACAAAAGGTTTCATATATTTTTGTTGCTGACATGTATTTCTGCCAATCATAGGGTTAAAAGTACTTAAATTCTTAAATAAACTTAGGGATTTCTAAAGAAGTGTGCTGGCTTGAAGGCAAAACCAGCGAGAGACTCCAAGTCAGAAAAAACAATTTAATAGGAGAGGAAAAAAAAAAAGTAAAATAAAATAAAACACATGCAATGGTACAAAAGATCACTGACAGAGTCAGAATACAACCTGAAACCGTGGTGGTGGCAGTCCAGATGAAGTGGTCTTGTTGAAGCAGTGTTCTTGCAGAAAGGTCTGGTAGCTCTTGTCCCCTGGGAATCCAGTGGGTAAGGCTGCCTGTGCTGTCCCAAGGCCCCGATTATATCCAGGTGGGAATGCTTGGCTCCTCCCCCTGGGCGGAGCATCTCACAATGGACTGATATCATTTTATCAGTTTTGCAATGGGTCCTTGATTGCCTATTAAACAGAGATAGCTCCTGGGGAGAGTTATCTATGAGTCATGCAGGGCGGTATTGATGGGCCATTAACAGAAGATAGTCTGGAGGGAGGGGGCACGGGAAACAGTGGTGCACAACAACATTTCATGTAGATGGTGATAGAATACATACTTTGGGCACATTTTACATTGTAACCTAGGACATAATCCACCCCTTATTCTATGACCATCTACATTATACCTAAATTAATACATTCTTACAGCTAGATAGATAAATATACACATATACAGAATGAAACCCTACACTCAGTTCTCACTTAAAATTAGGTCTCCCTGTGGTACACAACGGGTTTCCCCATCTTTCTGCATTACCCACCAAGTGGAACCAGGTCCTTGAGCAAAAACAATCCCACGGATGGGTCTGCCTTTGCTTGATGTGGGATTAATCCAAACAGTTTTTCCTAAGATGCCTTTCATGTGTACCACAGGGACTTTATCTCCATCCACTGTGTGCAAGGGTTCAGACTGGGCAGGACCAGCTCGATTGATTGACCCTCGAGTGTTGACCATCCAGGTGGCCTTTGCTAAGTTCAGTTCCCAATTTTTGAAAGTCCCCCCACCAAGCGCCTTCAGGGTAGTCTTAAGTAACCCATTGCACCGTTCAACTTTCCCGGCAGCTGGTGCATGATAAGGGATGTGATATATCCATTCAATGCCATGTTCTCTAGCCCAGGTGTTTATAAGGCCGTTCTTGAAATGGGTCCCATTGTCTGACTCGATTCTCTCAGGAGTGCCATGTCTCCACAAGACCTGCTTTTCAAGGCCTAAGATAGTATTCCGAGCAGTAGCATGAGGTACAGGGTAGGTCTCCAACCATCCAGTGGTGGCTTCCACCATAGTTAGCACATAGCGCTTGCCTTGGCGGGTTTGGGGAAGGGTGATGTAGTCAATCTGCCAGGCCTCCCCATACCTGTACTTCAACCATCGTCCACCGTACCACAGAGGCTTTACCCGCTTGGCCTGTTTGATTGCAGCGCAGGTCTCACAGTTGTGGATGACCTGTGAGATGTTGTCCATAGTAAGGTCCACCCCTCGGTCACGGGCCCATCGGTATGTTGCATCTCTCCCCTGATGACCAGACGCATCATGGGCCCAACGGGCTAAGAATACTTCTCCCTTGTGTTGCCAGTCTAGATCCACCTGTGATACTTTCACCTTGGCGGCTTTGTCCACCTGCTCGTTGTTGTGATGCTCTTCATTAGCCTGACTCTTGGACACATGTGCGTCCACGTGTCGAACCTTAACGGTCAGCTTCTCTACTCGGGCGGCGATGTCTTGCCAAATCTCAGCAGCCCAGATGGGTTTCCCTCTGCGCTGCCAATTGGCCTTTTTCCAGCGGTTCAGCCATCCCCACAGAGCATTAGCTACCATCCACGAGTCGGTGTAGAGATAGAGTCTTGGCCACTTCTCTCGTTCGGCAATATCTAAAGCTAACTGGATGGCTTTAAGTTCTGCAATTTGACTTGATCCACCTTGTCCTTCAGTAGCTTGTGCAACTCGTCGTGTGGGGCTCCATACTGCAGCCTTCCATTTCCGGTTAGCGCCTACAATTCGGCAGGAACCGTCAGTGAAAAGGGCATATTGTCTTTCAGTCTCCGGTAGCTCGTTATATGGTGGGGCTTCCTCGGCACGTGTCACTTGTTCTTCCTCTTCTTCAAAAGATAATCCAAAAGTCTCACCTTCAGGCCAGTTAGTTATAATTTCCAGAATCCCAGGGCGATTCGGGTTTCCAATACGGGCGCGCTGTGTGATGAGGGCAATCCATTTGCTCCATGTGGTGTCAGTGGCATGATGCGTGGAAGGAACTTTTCCCTTGAACATCCATCCCAGCACTGGTAGTCGAGGTGCCAAAAGCAGCTGCGTTTCAGTGCCAATTACTTCTGAGGCAGCTTGAAGTCCTTCATAGGCGGCTAAGATTTCCTTCTCTGTGGGAGTGTAGTTGGCTTCAGATCCTCTGTAGCTTCGGCTCCAGAATCCCAGTGGTCGGCCCCGAGTCTCCCCAGGCACCTTCTGCCAAAGACTCCAAGACAGGCCATTGTTCCCGGCTGCTGAGTAGAGCACGTTCTTCACCTCTGGTCCCGTCCTCACTGGGCCAAGGGCTACCGCATGAGCGATCTCCTGCTTGATCTGGGCAAAGGCTTGCTGCTGTTCAGGGCCCCAGTGGAAATCGTTCTTCTTGCGGGTGACCAGGTAGAGAGGGCTCACAATCTGGCTGTACTCAGGAATGTGCATCCTCCAGAAACCTATGGCGCCTAGGAAAGCTTGTGTCTCCTTCTTGCTGGTCGGTGGGGACATGGCGATGATCTTATTGATGACCTCAGTGGGAATCTGCCGCCGTCCATCTTGCCACTTTACTCCCAGGAACTGGATTTCTTGGGCCGGTCCCTTCACTTTACTTCGCTTAATGGCAAAACCAGCTTTCAGCAGAATCTGGATGATCTTTTCTCCTTTCTCAAAGACTTCCCCTGCTGTGTTCCCCCATACAATGATGTCATCAATGTACTGTAAATGTTCAGGAGCCTCACCTTTTTCCAGTGCAGTCTGGATCAGTCCATGGCAGATGGTGGGGCTGTGTTTCCACCCCTGGGGCAGTCGGTTCCAGGTGTACTGTACGCCCTTCCAGGTGAAGGCAAACTGGGCCCTGCACTCTGCTGCCAAAGGAATGGAGAAGAAGGCATTGGCAATATCAATGGTCGCATACCACTTTGCTGCCTTGGACTCTAGCTCGTACTGAAGCTCTAACATGTCTGGCACAGCAGCACTTAGTGGTGGGGTGACTTCATTCAGAGCACGGTAATCCACAGTCAGTCTCCATTCTCCACTGGACTTACGCACTGGCCATATAGGGCTGTTGAAAGGTGAACGAGCCTTGCTGACCACCCCTTGGCTCTCCAGTTTCCGAATCATCTCATGGATAGGAGTCACAGAGTCTCTGTCGGTGCGGTATTGCCGTCGGTGTACTGTTGTTGTGGCGATTGGTACCTGTTGTTCTTCAACTCTTAGTAGTCCCACAGCACAGGAGTCATCTGAGAGACCAGGCAAGGTACTCAGTTGTCTGATGTCTTCTGTCTCTACAGCAGCTATCCCAAAAGCCCAGCGATATCCTTTTGGATCTTTGAAGTATCCATTTCTGAGGTAGTCTATGCCAAGGATGCATGGGGCCTCTGGGCCAGTCACGATGGGGTGTTTTTGCCACCCATTCCCGGTTAAACTCACTTCGGCCTCCAATACAGTCAGCTGCTGGGACCCTCCTGTCACTCCAGAAATAGAAATGGATTCTGTTCCTACATACCTTGATGGCATCAGGGTACATTGGGCACCAGTGTCAACCAAAGCCGTATATTTTTGTGGGTCAGATGTGCCAGGCCATCGGATCCACACAGTCCAATAGATCCGATTGTCCCTTTCCTCTACCTGGCTAGAGGCAGGGCCCCCCTATTCCTGGTCATGGTACACGTTGCTTTCTTCCTGTAAATATGTTCCTGAGGTCCCTTCAAGTGGATCAGTCATATCATTCTTCTTATACTGTCTGGGGTTCTGTGCCTTTGAGACTGGAGCAGTGTTGGCTCTAGATGAGCTCTTCATGGTAGGTGTCTCTCTCTTCAGTTCACGTACCCGGGCTGCTAAGGAGGAGGTGGGTTTTCCATCCCAATTCCTCATGTCTTCTCCATGTTCCCGAAGAAAAGACCAGAGGTTACCCCGTGGAGTGTATCCTCTCTCCCTGGCTGGTGGGTACCTGCTCCTAATGGCAGAGACTCTTGTTGGTTCTGGCGAGATGTGGTAAATTTCTTCCTTAAGTTCCTTTTTTAGTTTCTGATGGCCCTCTTCAATCAAGCTCCGGACTTGCTCAGCCAGCCTTGTTTCCACGGATGAGACATGGGTACGAAATGGGGCGGTGACAGTATCCTCGTAAATTCTTAGTTTATTGACCAAGACGCCCACCTTGTCCTCACCTTCCCTCCATTGCAGCGTTGCCAGGTAACGGGAGTACATCTCTGGTCCAAGCCGTGCAAATCTCAACCACATCTGCGATGTGCACTGGACATCATCTGGGCTTTTAGGAAATCTCTCGTCTTCTGAGAAAATGATCTCTAGCACAGCCAATTCCCTCAGGCATCGGGTACCTTGTTCCATTGTGCTCCATTTTCCTTGGTGCACCTGGAGGTCTTCTTTACAAAGGTATCTGTCCCTCACACTTGTTAGCAGTCGCCGCCAGAGGCTGAGAGTTTGTTGGGTTCTCCCGATCCCCTGGTCAATGACCACATCCCGAGACAGCGATCCCAGTTGCCTGGCCTCACTTCCATCCAGAATGGTGTCATTGGCTGCAGCGTCCCAGATGCGGAGCAGCCAGGTCAGGATGGACTCGTTTTTCTGGCGGGTGAATTCCCTCCGCAGGTCACGCAGTTCACCCAGGGATAGAGAGCGGGTGATGATCTCTGGCTCTGTCTCTTCTGCTGAGTGTGAAGGTCCTGCCACATCCTCATCAGTCATTATGCGGACTGATTTGCTCTTTGATTTCTTCTTCTGAACAGGGGCAACTGCCACTGGTTTAGGTTGTTCTGCTTCGGTGACAGTTTGTGTGGAGATGCTGATGGCACCTTTGGTTTCTTTCTCCTCTGTGACAGCTTGTGTAGACACTGACACTGTTGCTTTGTTTTTGGTTCCTTTCTTCTCTGTGATGGTCTGAGTAGATGCAGAAACTGTTGCTTTGTTTTTGGTTCTTTTCTCTTCTGTGATGGTCTGAGTAGATGCAGAAACTGTTGCCTTGTTTTTGGTTCTTTTCTCTTCTGTGACAGTCTGCATAGATGCGGTTCCTGTTTCCTCTACGACAGTTTGTGTAGACACGGATGCCGTTGTTTTGCATTTGTTTCTTTTTCCCTCCTCCTCAAGGAGACGCTGCACCACCCCATGTAGTGTTTGATTTCTAAACATGGTGAGCATGGTGCAGGCCGTGCAGAGAAGGCAAAGCAGAACTAACAACAATATTATGCTGTCCTTGGCACCTAGAGAGAACTCAATACTTTTGAAAACTGCTGTGCCATACCTAAAAGACTGGAAAAAATCATTCTTTACCCCTCCCCACAGGGGCTGGGTGCGATTATTGAGAGCCCAGATGTAGCATTCTGGACCAGGACAAGAACACAAAATAGAGTATATATTCCGAATGATGCTCATTGCCTCAGAGGTTATCATACAATAAACATAATAGACCAATACAGCAATTCTGGTACCATACCCTGGTCTACACATGAGCATTAAGACCGGCAAATACTGCCCCATGTGCGGGAAAATGTAGAGAGCTAGGTATAAGATATATGAAAGCATGTTGAGCATCATAGCGGACAGCTGTTTCTTTTTTCCTCACTACAAAATTGTAATTCTGACTTCTCTCAGTACCTCCTGCCCCACGTTGGGCGCCAAAATATATGTGCTGGCTTGAAGGCAAAACCAGCGAGAGACTCCAAGTCAGAAAAAACAATTTAATAGGAGAGGAAAAAAAAAAAAGTAAAATAAAATAAAACACATGCAATGGTACAAAAGATCACTGACAGAGTCAGAATACAACCTGAAACCGTGGTGGTGGCAGTCCAGATGAAGTGGTCTTGTTGAAGCAGTGTTCTTGCAGAAAGGTCTGGTAGCTCTTGTCCCCTGGGAATCCAGTGGGTAAGGCTGCCTGTGCTGTCCCAAGGCCCCGATTATATCCAGGTGGGAATGCTTGGCTCCTCCCCCTGGGCGGAGCATCTCACAATGGACTGATATCATTTTATCAGTTTTGCAATGGGTCCTTGATTGCCTATTAAACAGAGATAGCTCCTGGGGAGAGTTATCTATGAGTCATGCAGGGCGGTATTGATGGGCCATTAACAGAAGATAGTCTGGAGGGAGGGGGCACGGGAAACAGTGGTGCACAACAACATTTCATGTAGATGGTGATAGAATACATACTTTGGGCACATTTTACATTGTAACCTAGGACAAGAAGCAAACTGGAATTCCAGAAAAACTATCCAAGTTAACACTGGAGAATGATATCCAAGCCCCATCCTTTTGACATGAAGGCATTGTCTGGATGCTGTAATTATTTTTGTAGCACTGACAGAGAGAGGAGGCCCGCAAGTGACTTTAGAGGCTAAGTAGATTGAAAGTCCAGCTTTTTCCTATGACACAATGGGGTTCTTTCAAATTAGAACTACAATTCATTCTATCTTATTGAAAAAGACTTTGATCAAGAAAAAATAATTGAAGCTCAGGAAACATAGTAGGGAAACTGTTCTACTATTTATTTTTTAACATCTGAAGTTCAGTTGAAGACTAAGGCAGTATCATTAAAAGTTGATACATTGGATCAAAAAAGTGAATTTCTGGTGCTAAGCCAGCTCCTACAAAATAATAATAACAGTAGATGTGTAGCATTAACTGGCATAACAAAACTATTTTGAAGTCAGTGCAGGTACGTTGATTAATGCCAGCTGTAGATCTGTGGAGGCACTTCCAAGATGAATGAGAAGTCAACACAGACAGCTCTTACAGTGCTGAAGAAGTTTTTGTATTGCTACATGGCCTTTTGACAATATCAGCAGAGCTTTGACTCAGTTTGACTGGGGCTGTGGGACATGGAAGACAGCAGTGAGCAAACTGCTTGCCGTATGTTAACCAAACCTGCTATACTACTCTTGACAGCACTGCTCTTACCTGTGCCAGTGAACGTGGTAGCCCACTTCTACTAAAAGCATTTAAAGCTAGTTTAAAAAGGATGTTGCCACATCAGGTACAAATTAAATTTTACTGAATAAAACAATTGTCTGTAAAAAGGCCAACATGTAAGATTTAGGTGTTTGGTATGTATGAAAACTAATGGCTAGAAAAAGGTGGTTTGTTTCCAGCTTTCCCAAGCAGACTCAGGATTGTTTGGGGTAGGAGTTTTTAGCCTGTTTTGCACTTGGATAGATGTGGGTGGGTATATGATTTCCAGAAGATCAAAATATGTATGCTACAGTACAACATCAAAGGACTCTAGCACACTGTTCAGCTAACTCAGAAAATAAGCAGTCTTACATTCAAAACTCAAACTCACTGTTCACTTATTCCTGTTTTCCCTTTGGAGTCTTTAGGATGCAAACATTGCATTGCACTGTAAGCCTAAGGGTGAGAACTGATGTCAAGCAAATTGAAGGGTCTTGTGTCAATCTCATGTAACCACCGTGGAGTATGACTCAAAGAGAGATAGCTTTAGTATATAACATCTTTTCACTATCAGCTACAGATTTAGACTGACCACAAAACTTAATGTGATTCTATTTCTCCCAAGTGTTCATATATTCTACTCTACCATATCTTAATAAAATTTGATCTCTAACTGTGAAACAAATGAGTCTACTGGTAATCTGAGGGTCGTTGAGATCCATTTCCATGCATATTCAGAAAGAATATTCTAGAAAATATAGTATAATCTTTCCTTAAAAGAAATACACTGGAATTAATCATACCCTGTAGAAATATCCCATGAACCTAACCAATCTGTGTAGATAAAAGTATTTTTTGAAAATGAATCTGCTATCTGTGCTCTTCTTTTTAGCTTCAGTGAATCCCCCTGAAAGTTAAGCTACCTGATATACTCCTAATTGGATGTGCAAGGGACACAGCACCAATCCTTCAAAAAATGTGATATTCTAGTTCCCTGCTTTAAATTATTTTATATTCACATTGAAGAGGTAATGACTTTGCAGCCAAATAATAACCTGTGATTTTCACACTGCACACATTAGCAGCTATTCACTGAGTGTATCTAGTATCACTCCCCTAACAATACTTAAAAACATGTTAGATTTAGCACTATAATCACAGTAATTTAAACAAGACTATGTATTCTAGTGAAATAAATGAAATGTAAATGGAAATTAATTCCTGCATTTTCATCACAAACTACTGAAAGTCCTCAAGCTAAACCAAAAGAATGCAAGAAATTTGCAGGGGGCTATGTAAAATACTGTTGCTTCTACATTTTTTTCAAATAACTTCTACATTCCTGGAGAATGTTGGGGTATGATGGTATAGGTATGTGTTTGTAAAGATGTGAATTTCAGCAATTTTGAGGGAACAACAGCCACATCAAATGAAATACATGACATTTTCCTTCTTTTCATTAGCCCTTTCAACTTTGAAGATGTTACATTTAGTAACTCTTCAAATGAGTCTTGTCAAGGCACGTTTAAAAGTGCACATTGCTGGCATGTGGAGATACATTACAAGACTACAGCTCTCTGCAGTATCTTCTCATTGTTGCTCAAAACTAGTTGGGTTATTCTGATTATTCAACCCTTGGGATCAGGTAACTGTCTCTCTTTAAAAAGCAAGGATTATTTTCCCCCATTCTTCCTTCCCCACTCTAGCATCTGTTGTTTATTTCTACTTTCTGTTGTTAAAGGACCAACAAATCAGATATGGTTGTTATGTCAGCCTCTAAAGCAGGCCTGAAACTAAGCTCAGAAGGGTCACCACAAGCTTTATGTAAAGGGTGTGAAACAGAATGAAGTAAATGCAAGCTGATAGATTTAGCCTGTTGATATTTGACATTTACAACAAAGTGCTGGAACAGATTTAGCACTTGACCACAGCCCTGGAGCAGAGTCATTCTTATCTCTGACACAACAATTTTCCCCTTTATAGAGCCTTCAAAAGCACAAGTTTCTCAGACTGATACTCTTTCATGGGTATTTGCAATCATAACAACTTACACCTGTACAAGTTTCTTCCTACCTCCCATTGTTGTTAGGTGAAAATGGGGTCTGAGCAGCAGTTAGGACTTAAAACTTAGTTCTTATTAAAAAAAAAAAAAAAAAAAAAAAAAAAAAGGGGAAATAATAATTTAGGCATCTATAAATGTCTTCAGAAAAGCTACTCCTCATTTTTAATTTCTTGAATACCTAAATTTTTTCAATGAAACTCTTATGCTATTGGCCTCTTGGTCTGATTTTTTCACTGTGCCACTCTAAGAACAGAAAGAAGGTGTGTAAATCAAATCCAAGCAGTATATAGCAAACATACTGTATGTCAATTTTGAATGGGCATCAAGGCCATTTTTTGCGGACAACTGTCCCAAACCTCATGAAGAAGCAGTCTTGATAATTAGGATGTGTAACTTAAAAATGCCATAGATGTGTTGAGAAAAGTGAGAAATATTTTCACTTTTCACATGGGAAAGCTGCTTACAGACCGAATACAAATTTTAGCCTAGGTTTGTCATCTCTTCCCACCTGATTCCCACTCTTCCTCTGCTGATTTGATAGGTGCACAGCTTCAATACTGACTGTGGTACTGAACCCATTCAAGGAAAGAATTTGAACCAAGAGAAGAAAGCAAAAGAATAAGTATTTTTTCAAACAATTAGTGCATTGTTGATAGGCAGAGAAGATATAGGTGGTTTTCTGACTGAGAAAACCCTAAATTTTACTCAGTCTAAATGTGAAAGCAGTGTGAAGAAGTCAGTTTTGCAAGGTTAAAAAATTAATTTCATAATAATTTAAATGTGAAATACTTCTTTAGCTGAAAACTCAGAAAAAACTATAAGTTCACAGATCTTCCTTTTGCCAAAAAAAAAATCACAAATCAAGAATGTAGTGTGAGTTGTAAAGATATAATATCTTTGTGCTGTGTTTTTCAGGAGCAACTCAGCTTACATAGACATTCACAAAATTATGCAGCACATTATTAACTTGTTAATTTACAGGAAGAATCTATATCACTTGACTTTCACTGACTTTTAATGAAAATATCAGAATAAAAAGAATTTGTTATCTGTAGATTCACTCTCCTGGGGCATTTGTTATGTATTATTTGAGTGCTTCACTGTCACAGATCATACATAGGGAAAAAATATTTCAAAATGACTATCCTTCCTGATTTCTTTATGGTTTGTTTCTTTTTCTCCTTTAGATGTTCCTTGTGCTATTATCATAATTAAATCTTGTAAATAAAGAAAAGAATACTAAACAAAGCCTTCAGATTAACAACCACTGTAGTGCAAATATTTTATCAGTGTATATTCTTCCCTAGGAAACTCTCAGATTTTTAGTTCTTTTTTTTTTCTTTTTTCTTTTTTCTTTTTTTTTTTCTTTTTTTTAAATTTCTCCTCTCTTTCCAGTAAACTTCAGCACATCTGTGATATTTTCTGTACCAGAAAGCAGTCTGACTGCACACCACACTCAGATAATCACTTCTCACTTTTTTATGAGTAATGCCAGCTGACCATCATATTAATGGGATCACAGAATGGCTCTTTTGAGTGTCATGTAGTTAATTTCCTTACCTAACCACAAGTAGATTGCCCTTGTCTGTTCTCAGCTGGGCCTTTTATTTCTCCAAGGATGAAGATTACAAAATATTATATAGGCAAACTGTTCCACTCTGATCATTTTCTGTAAAAATATTTTATTTTTCTTTTATTTAGATGGACTTCAGAGTCTTTTATTTTGTGACCACTGTCACAAGAGCATTGGAAGGAGCTTAGTTTCATCTTTTTTGCACTCTCCCTTTACCTATTTACTCAAATTGATATCCCATCTAAGCCTTTTCTTCTCCAAACTGAACCAGTCCCAAGCCACTCAATTTCCCTTCAAAGAAGGAGATGTGCTAATTTCTTCATCATATTTGTGTTCCTGGCACAGACTTACCTCCAGTAAGTCTATGAGTTTGTACTGGGCAGCACAGAGTTAGACACAGTTCCCCAGATGTGCCTTATCAGAACTGAATAGAAGGAAAGATCACCTCCCTTGACCTTCTGACAATTTTCTTACTAATGCAAACCAGGAGACTGCATTACCTTGCTGCTGCACTTTACAGGAGTCCCCAGACAGTATACATTCTTTCCTGACCAGCTGCAAAAGTCATTGCATGAAAGGACTATTGATTTGTCCAACATGAAATTTTAAAAAGTACCTGGGACTGGAAAAGGTTATCATAAAAAATAATATATAGAGTACTTTTATTTCATGATTATTTATCCCGCTTGGATCTTAGCTTGCTCATATTTGTATACCTAGCCAAATATAATGGCCAGTGGCACTCTGGAAATAAGACATGAAGAACTTCTTATTCTTTGGCCATTTATTTCCCTCTGTTACATGTAAAAACATACCTCAAAAAGGAAACTTAGGGTTTTTTTTCTGTATTATATGTAGTTGAAAAAGGTAACAGATTTTTCATCTCACACAGCCAAAAATAAGATGAAAATCAGGCTTCAGGCAAATACATAATGAAGGAGTAAGGTGTACAGCAAAATCAACAGCCTAATGATGATGGCATTTGCTGCAGTTTCCTCCTGGGAGCAACTGAGTTTGTTTAAACACGTACTACTCATTTATGCAGCAATTCCTATTCTTTTTGCCCCTTCAGCTTATTTAAAAATCAAATTGAAATATGTCTGTTTTCATTGCGCAAATTTTTGTCTCTCCCTTTGAGAATTAATGACACTGAGTTATCTGAATGGATAATGTAATTTTAAATTAAATGTTACAGTATCCATTTGGATCCTTTTCTTTAAATATATAGATATTATTTGGAACAAGCACATGGACCTGCATTTTATTTTGGGGGTATTTGGAAGCATGTAATCAGATAAAGTTCTTTAATCCCAGCTCCCTGGATAAGACTATCACACATCAAATTCAGATGTAGCACAAAAGCAATGCATCTTCTCTTCCAATTCATCTTTTACCCACCAATGAGAGGAATGAGGAAGGACTACAATGAGGAATCAGGATCATTTGATGACAATGGACCAATTTTCCCATGCTTAGTTATTTTAGATCCTATCTATTCTACAGAAGCATAAAACCTCTAGCAGTATTTTCCGTACTGCTGTTGCTATGCGTCCAAAGGAAAAAATAAATTCAGCTGGTTTTGTTCTTAAAATCTTCACATGAAGAAGAGCCATCGATTGTCTGAATGACACATATCAATGGAAGCAGTCAAAGTTGTAAATAGAGAACAGCTGTCATTCTACAGCCAAGACAGGTTAAAGATTATAGTTTGGGAAAGTGGCACAATAATGGGATGGCCATTTTAAATACCATCATGAGTTTATCTACAATTAAAGAGGTAAAAGATAGATGATATTTGAGATGATTCAGCATAGAATGTACAAAGCATCCTGGCATGAGATCACTCCCCTGCACTTTCATTGTAAAATACAGAAGCTGAAGATATGGTTGCATTGTCCAAGTCAGAAACAAAAGAGAAGTATTCTGACCCACTCTGGAAATATAGTAATATGCCTGATTCATACAGCCACTGAAATGGGTTCCTGGATAATCAGGAACTAGGAATAATCAGAATGACCAGGATTTTTTCAAAACAACTTCTAACAATTGCAGTCTATGCAACACTGAACTTTATCAACAACTCTCATCCATAACTCAGATATGTTTAATGAGTATGCCGGGTTACAAGAGTAATGCAGTTTACTCCAGCTGATAACTTAGTAATAATACTTATTATTAATAATTATATTAACTTACTAATAATAATACTTATTATTAGTAAGTTAACAATTACTAATTAACTTAGTAATTATTTAGGTTATAAATCCCACAGAAAAATCCCTTAAAAAGTAGGAAAACGTAAGACTTTTTTTACTATATTTTGTTTATTCTCCAGCAAAGTTCCATAGTTTCCAAGCTTTTACAAAGGAGTAATTCAAGGAAAATTTTAACTATTTCTCTAACTTACATTATGTTTTAAAGTATTGTAATTGTTACCCAAGTACATGATTCTGGCTATAGGGCCCAATTTACACCCTATAGGAAACAATGGGGACTTCTTAGGCTTTGACATTTGGATTCTTAACTATCTGTAAACCCAACAAATTCCAACAAGATTTGTATCACAAATCAATATTCAATATAAATAATTACTATTAATAATAGATATTACTATATCTATTCAATATAAATAATTACTAGCATTTACTCTCATAACTGGTGGAGGGAGTAGAACAAGGATTGTCCATCCACCTTTATAGAATCTTAAGTCAGAGGAACTGCTTTGGGCATTACATTAGCTGCTTAGGTAAAACTTAGTCATCACTGTTTCATTTAGTTTATTCTTGCAGAATTCACACAGCAAGTTCTCTGCCAGATGACTAACTGATTGGTTCCCAGATGAAGATTTCTTTGTTGTTAGTGAGTTTGGTGTAAGGAGCTGCACAACTAGAGGGCTACAGGCTGTTCAGAAAGGGTAGGCAGGGCAGGCACAGTGGAAGAGTATGACAGAATGAAAAAAAGAGATGAAAAACAAAGGAGATGTTATAATAGGTTATATATAATAGGTTAGCATTACCAATGGCCTAGCCTGGATGATAGCACTGATAAGATATCATATAGGCAATTAAGAGAGATCAGCAGCCCTTGCCCCTGTGCGGGATTTGGATTTCCCAGAGAAGCAAGCCTAGGAAATGTGTGAAGTTTGTAGGAGATAATTTCTGGTCACAAGTACTCAGTGAGTCAACTAGGAAAGATGGACTCCTGGATTTCTAAATTGTGAATAGAGGACTTGTGGGATATGCAGTGGTAGGTGGCTGGCTTTGACACAGTTATCATGAAATGGTTGAGTTTAGAATTTTCCAGGGTAGAAAGGCCAGCAGAGTTGCTCCCCTGGATTTCAATATAGTAAATTTTACCTACTCAGGAACCTACTTAACACTGAAAACTGAGAATCTACCTTTGAGGACTATGAAGTCTGTAAGTGTCACAGTCCAGCTTGCTGAGACCCTGAGTCCAGTCCAGCCTGGGGAGCTTGGTGAAAATAGAGGGATAGGCACAGTGGAGTTGCCCAAAAAATAAAAAAAAACTTTGATAGTGAAAATAACAAACACAGAAACTGCATGATCTGAGGGGCAAGATCCAAAGACCAAGGGGCATAGTGAATGTAACAATATATAGGGGTATTCTGAGGGCAGGGGTCCAATCGTGAATGCGGAACAGGAACATGAGCTTATGTGTGACAGGTCCTGAACCAACTGAGAACTGAACCAGAATCATGTAACATGCCAACTCCCATGACTACACTCTTCTCACCATAACCTGACTAGACATCTCTCTTTCAGTATCCCACTTTCTATGGTCTTAGGTTGAAGCCTCTTGCATAAGCCACCGAGGCTAAACCATTACTCATTCCAGCCAGTTTGGTTCCCACATATGAGTACTGGCAATTGTCTATGAACCAATTTTAAAAGCTCAGGAGCAGGCAATTCCACCATGTCTTAAGTCAAGCAATTGGGACAATAGAGCAGTTTGGCTGAACAGGGAAGCCCCCTTGGAACTCAAGAGAAAAAAATCTGGACAATGAGACAGCCATTCAAGACTGCCAATGTGCAAGAGGTATTTGGTGAGACCTTGATAACATCCTGTCTTTTAGCTGGCTCTGAAGAGATCAATCGGTTGTACAAAATTATAATTCTATGTCTTTTCCAGCTGAACTATTCTATTCTAGTCTGGTCTAGTCTAGTCTATTCCAAAATGATGCTACTTCTCTCTGATTTCATAGAATCAGTTGGAAGGGACCCACAAAGATCATTAAAGTCCAGCTCCTCACCCCACGCAGAACAGCTCCAAGAATCATACCATGTGCCTGAGAGCATTGCCCAAACACTTCTTGAACTCCGGCAAACTTGATGTTGTGACCACTTCTCTCAAGAGCCTGTCTCAGTGTGTCATGGTGCCTAATGCGTGGTCTCCACGTTCGCCCGGGCTAGCTCAGGCACCGCGGTGTGGAAAGGTACGGACAGCTGGCTGCACCAGCTAATCCGATCCTGTGGGGTCTTGGCTCCCACACGACCTCGGCAGCAGGCACAGGTGGTGCAAGGCAACGACTGTGGCTGTGCCTTTCCGCGCCGGGCGGACGCGGGCCCCTGGCTGGCTCAGATCTGCACAGCGGCCAAAGCGTTTTCAGTCCGGGTATGCAAACAGGTTATCTTTACCTGCTGGACTCGGCTTCTCAGCAACGGCTGGTCCAAATTGTGTTGTGACTGCGGCCGTTGATAAAAAGATGGCTCTTAGCTAAGCAGGTTTAAAGATGGTTTATTCAAGCCAAGCTGCAGGAGCTTCACAGCTCGTCCAAACTGCCAGCCAGAGAGCCTGAATTTCCCTCCTCAATCTTATAAGCGGGGAAGGGTTCAGGGGAGGTCACAACAGGACAGCAAATCAGGGAATTCGGGGGGCAACAGGGGGTGTCCACTTCTAAGCCTCTGACCACTGACAAAAAGGGAAAAGGGGATTCCCCCGAGGCATCAGCCTATCACTCGATGCCCCTCTGGGAATTTCCCAAGCCGGGGAGGGGTTCCGAAGTGATAGACAGGATGCCCCAGAGCTGGGGGGGAGAGGGGATTGACAAGGATAGGTGGGGGGTGGGATGATTGACATGAAACAACTCAGAGGGGATGGACTGTTACAGAACTGGGGGCCCAGTGAAATGAACCATAACATAAAACGTCTTATAAAAACTTGATAAAACAATTCTTGCACCACCACAAACGATGGCAGAGATAGAAAGGCGGACTCTGCTGAGCGAGTCACAAGAGTTTATTGGAGCCCCAGTGTGGGACCTCCTGACCTCCAGGTACCTGCCCAGGCAGAGCCCCCAGGCTGCTTGCCAGCAGCTTTTATTTGGGGGTGGAACAAGGAGAAGAGGCAGGGGGTGAGCATATCAGGGATCACCAGGGAGGGGTCACCCTGGTGAGTGGTATTTTCATAAACCAAACATAAATTATGGGGAGGGACCCCCTCTGGATCTGACCTATCACTTGATGCCCTTGGAAGAACTTTCTAGCTCCAGGGGAAGGCCCCGAGATGACAGGCAGACCCCAGAGGAGGGGGAGTTGGGGATTGACACAGAACTGTCGGAAGGGAGAAAAACAGGGAAAGACCATTGCGGGGACAAACAGGGGTACGCAGGAGGAACCATTCAATAAATTAACAGCACATACAATAAAACAAATCCAACACCACAACACCAGTGTTTGAATGAAGATTGTTGGTATTATTGGTAGCTAGAGAGGAGAGAACAGTGTATGCTCCTCCTCTTCCCCTCATGAGGAAGCAATGAGGTCTCCCATCATCTCCTCCAGGCTGAACAGACCAAGTGACATCAGCCATTTCTCATAAGGCCTCACCTCTGGCCCCTTCTCCACTTTTGCTGAACTGCTTTGGATGCTCTGTAACAACTTAATATCTCCCTTATTTTGTGTCACTTGGACCTGGCCCCAGCACTCAAGCTGAGGCAGCCTCCGCTCAAAGCTGAGCAAGACAAATCCCTTCCCTTGCCCAGCTGTGATGCTGTGCCTGATACATCCGAGGTCACAGGCAGTCCTCCTGGCTGCCAGGGCAACTCCCAACACATGTTCAACTTGACACAGATCAGGACCCCCAGTTTGCTTTCCATGGCACTTCTTTCCAGCCTCTAATTTCCCAGCCTGTCTGTAAATCCAGCGTTGCCCCATTCCAGGTAGAGAATCTGGCACTTGCCCTTGTTCAAGTTCATATAGCTGCTGATTGTCCTGCCTTCTAATCTTCAAGGATTCTCCATATGTCCCCTCTGCTTTCAAGGCAGTCACTGTTTCATTTGAAATTATCCCAATATTTTAAGAGGCTGTGGTGAATTTATGCAATGCTGTAGAAGCCATAGAAATGTGATAACTATCTCATTGTCACTCTTAACAAATTAAGGTGTTTCTCACTAGGAATAACAATGTTGCAGCCAGCTGAAGATGAATGGCTTCTATTACATATAGTAGTTCTACAGCTTAATGTGACAAGCCCAAATGTTTTCTGAATACTCATATTTAGTTACTTTATTATAAGATATTGAAGCATTTAATCAAATTAGCCAGTATACAGTATCCAAGTGAGTTACTGTAGATCAGATGAAAGAAGGAAAAATAAAAACAAGTAAATGACTTTATTTTTGAGTAAGATAAAATGTCAAATGTTACAGAAATTAATTAATTTTAATTTAGAAGAAACCATTATGTCAGAGATAATGAAAATTTTCTGGACAGGATTAAAAAATTCAAGCACCTCTAGAAAAGTTTGGGTTACATTCCTTGTAAACATTTTCCTCAGAGGTTTTAAAGGTTTCTAAGCTGAACTGTGAAAAGAAAAAATAATGGTATGTAGTACTTGAGATGTGATTTATTTTTAATATTGTTGATTTTTCTCACTGAATAAAGTGGTCTGTGTTGTTTTGTCACCCATTTCTCAGTCTTACTCTGAGCTGTCGATGAATGATTACCAGTAAGCCCACTCTTCCCACCTCCAGCATCACTGTAGAAGGAGGCTCTTTCTGCAGTGGAGAATATTGGAGGCTGAATATTTTTTAAAACTTAAAGCAAAAATTGTGTCTAAGAAGAGACAGCAAGAGACAGCTTCAAAATCCTATACCAGTTGTTTACTGGCTTGAAGCAGCACACTATTACATACTTAGGAAATTGTCATACTTATTTATAAAATTTTTGGAAATTTTTCAACTCAAAGCTAGAATAAAGAATGCAAAGGATTTGCTGTCTAATCCAGTCAAGCACAATGTACAGAATATGTAGCTGCTCACAAATGTCCCAACTCATTCTCCTCCCAGCACTGGCAAAGGTAACTTTTTGGTTTTGGGACATATGTTCTCTTTTCTTGTCCTGTAGATGCAAAATAAACAAAGCTCATGACACACAAAGGATAAATGTTTCCATAATAAGCTGTTTTGTTTAGAGTATGGATGCACAATGATATTCCAGTGAGGAGTTTTTTCCTTTTAAATTTTTGTTTATGGGCAGCTGGTTGCTATTAGTCATTTTATCCCTTTGCTATGATGGAGGGTAGTAAGGCATGCATAAATATTATTCTTTTTATTGTGCTTAAGTATATGATTTTCCAAGACCACTATCCATGGCTATTGATCAAAAAGCTGAAAAAAATTGCCATGATTTAACTCAAAACAGATTTTTGAGATTAGAAATTTTAAATAAATTTTCATATCCAGGTATAAATTTCATGCCAACAGTTTTGTTGTGTCTCCCCTCACTATGACTGGTGAGTAAAATCACCAGTAAAATTGCATCTCTAAGGTTTAATAAGAACTGTTACCCATGCTGACCATTATAAATTGTGCTATTTTGCCAAAACAATAATGAAACTGGTTCTAGAACCATGATAGTGGAGGTTGTTTCAGGAATACTATTCTGTGCTGCCTCCATGGGAACCTTTGGCAAGCAGAAATGGAAAAAAAAAAATCTGCGATATAAGGTAAACCTATGAAAATGCTCATTTTCCTCCCTACAGTTACTGTGTGTCTCTTCCTCTGATTCTTTGGTAGTTCTTCTCTTACCTACTAGGAAAAAGGAGAAAGAACAAAACAGGAACACCTGAAAAGCAAGTACCACAGGAAAAAATTAAATTCTTCCCTGAAGCATATGTCATGTGCTGTTAATAAGCTTAATATGCAATGTCAACCATATTTGACAAACAGTTAACATTAGCTGCAAACATTGAGGGGTTTTGTGTATGCAAATCTAAGAATAATAAAAAGCAAACCTAAGAATAATAAAAAGGTTTTACCTTGTCAGAGAATTGCATTCTGTGCATCACAGATTTGTCAAAGCAAATTACTTTATCTAGGCAAACAAGTGCCTTGCAGTAGAACATAACATCAAGAGTCTTGATGTCACTGAACATAAATAGTATTTTAGTAGAGGCACTTAAGAGCTCTAAATGTATTACAATAGGTAAAAACTAAAAGATTTCCATGTGTTGATGTGAATTTAAAGGGTATATGACAAATATTTGTGGAACAGTACCACTAGAAAGGAAACTCTTCCATCTTGAAAGCAATTCAATGGAGGATTTTGAATCCTGTAAAGAAAATGAAACACTTGGTCTGGTGCAGCAGTGAGAGTACAGCCAGCATTTTGGTTTGTGCCTTGGGGGACTACATTATATGGGAGACAGTAGTGCTATATGAGAAACATGTTACAGATGATGAACAGCTTAGCTATTAGGGGGAACAACATTACTGTCATATTTTGAGAGACTGAAAATTTGTTGTCTCAAACACTGTTAAAATCAGCAAAGGACTTTGCTCACTGTATCAAACAGTGCAAAGAAGCAACTGCTCACCTGTGACCACGGATGGCATCCTCCTCTCACTCCTGAAGGTGCCTGTGGATGGAAATTTGGACTGTGAGTTAAGCCACTATAGTCCAATTATCTCAGGTCTAAGGAGTTAATAAACAAGACTGGAGAAGAAAAATGTATCCACAAAGAAAGCAAAACCTGGCAGCTGTGCAGAAAATGAGCTCTGTCTGGGCTCAGCAGGGTGAGGCCGTAGCCCAGAGACATCTCCTGAGGCCACTTTGTCCACATTGCCCCCAGCCAAGATGGGGGAGCAGAGATTTTGGGGGAATGATAGCAAAATCTGCTTTCAACAAAAGGGAGCAGACGCTGTGGAGACTGGATAGTGTTTTTCATTATGCCAATTGTCCTCTCTTACACAAACTGGCTCAGCTGTAAAACTTTCCACCCCTGAGGAGGTCATATTCACGCAGGCTATTCATGTGAGAGCCAGTAGGAGAGGTCATAAACCATCAAAGACCACTAAAGCACCCCCAAAACTCATTTCCAAAGTTTTCCACCAGAGGATGCAATCAAAGAGTTGCAACAGATCCAGACCCTGCAACAGAAGACAATGCAAAACTACACCCAGTACATATAGAGAGGTGCTGAATGTTCCCACATATATCATCATACATTAATCCATTGAACTTAATGTTTTTGCATGACTCCCACCCATGAGAAGCTCTAAGTGAAGAGAAACAAAGGGACACTGACAGATTCACAGAGACGGTGGCTGTATTTCTACTTAATTTGTCTCTCTCTCACTTTCTTTCTCTCTCCCCTGATTTTTCCCTCCCTGTTTCTTTCCATGTCTCTCTCACACATTTGTTCTTAAATAAAATCCATACTATTGACTTTGGCATATGGTCTTGTTTGCACCTTAGGCAGCTCTCTAAAATATTAATGATCAGATCATAACATGTATTGCTAATGCATTTTTCTGTTTCGGAAACCCCTAAAACAGCAGGAGGTGACAGCTACTTAATTGGACTAAATTAAAAACAATGGATACAGGAGTGGCAGGAATATACTTCTTATGGACAAACATGCGAAAAAAATGGGCAGACAATACAGATACTAGCAATAAATAATACAGCTGCAAAAAATTCCTGGAAGACTGGGCTGAAGGAACCCTATCATGGAGCTCATTACTTGCTGCTGCAGCAAGTAATGTCACTGTGCCACTCTTCTTCCCACCATTTCGCTCTAGCAAAGAAGGTGGTGTTTTTCTCCCCTTTGAAAGAGTGTCCCAATTGCAGTCAGGTATAGACAAGAGCAGACCCTTCTCTGAGGGTGAAAAGTTCCTGCTATACTTTCATGGGGAGAAAAATGTGTTTCAAGAACTATGATTCCACTGTGGGAGCATTAGCAATGGGAAAAGGCCTGATAGCAAATGTATTCGAAATCCCTCGTGTCAGTCAGGCTCAGGCACATCTGTGAAGGGTGCATTAGTTTATATCAGCTGTCTGGCCTCTCCAAAGCCTGTTGCAACCTGATCCCTCAGGCACAAAATAAACTCTGCTGTGCCAGTCTCATTACAGCACGGGTGAAAACATTTCTTTTTCTATAAATTCAGCTTTGAGTCAAATTGGAAATGTTTATCTTCAAATGTTACTGTTGATCAATCTCCTTCTCTCTCTTCCTTACAGCCACATGAGAAGCACTAACCTGTCGTATTCTCAGATCATGCCTGCTTCTGTCCAGCCCAATGATTTCCCAAGAAACACTTCACAAAAACATTTGACCAGATCCTTCCTTAGCACTTAAGTTAAAATAGATAACATTGCCTTATCTTAGAGCATAAGGAATGTAGAATCTGAATCAATGCATGTATATCTTTCCAGCTTTCTACTTCTCGAGCATACTGTTGGCATATTAGAGCTGTTGGCTCTTACTGTTGGCTTTTAGAGCAATTTCACTGTATTCCTCTGAAGTCTAATTCTTCAGACATGATACATATTTGCAATATTTCTCTAATTTCTTTAAAATTCATCTCTTTCCCCCCACCCAACAGTACGAAGTTTATCTGCTTTAGGAACTTTACGTTACTAATAGTAATAAATTGATTTCAAACAACTGAGATAAAAGAACTCTTGTTTTAAACTTTATGCTTTAAAATAAAAATTTAAACAATAAATTAAGAAATAAAAGACAGGGGGAAAAAAAAACAAAAAACAACTCATTACCCTGGACAGCAAAAGCAGACACAAGGCTGTCCACAGCACACAGGCAATAACAACATATGTCTTTTATCACTTCATCATGAAAATGAAAATTCTAAGCACAAATAAATTACAAATCTAAGCATACCTTAGAAAATACATAGACATTTATGTATATTGCTGGTAAGAGAGACTTTGTTTGTAACTTGCAACATATTTTTAATTCCATTCAAGGGAAGATTAAAATAATTAAGCCAATTATTTAATTAAAGAGGAAGCAGAAAGAGCAGCAGAATCAACAAAAGTTGTTTTATGTCATGGTAGCACAACATTTTGAACTAGGTTACTTCATTGACTTTTATATAGAAACACTCAGAAAAATTACTGATGCAGCAGATAAAACATGCAGTCTCAAAAGCACGTTTTTCTGCAGTCCCTCAAAAATGAGATTACGGAGTTATCAAAAACCATCTTGCATCTAGATAGTGTATGTTAGAGTTTCTAGTATTTTCAGGCCAGATTTACATCTTTTGTTTGTTAGGACAGGGTAGCCTTTTCAGAGCTATCTATGTTGGAGATTTGAGCTTAAATTTACAGGTCAATTAGTGTCTTTGTGAATTTTTTAAACCAGGTGTCCTAGGGTGACTGTGTATCCCCCAATCGTCTATTGGGTGCAAAGGGGAGGAGAAGCACCGTTTGTTTTTCCCCAGGAAAACTCTGCTCATCGGAGTGACCTTGAAGCAGGGGAGTTGGAACACTGCAAGATGAAAGAAGGTCTGTTGTTTGTTTTTTTCCCCAGGAGTTAGTTAGTTTAGTGCTAGCGTAGTTAGACCCTGTAGAATAGCTGAAGTGCTTTTTTTTCCCTTTTTTTTCCCTTTTTTTCCTTTTTTTGCCCTCCCATCGGAACTGTTCCAACTTCTCCAGACTAAGGACCTGGGGAAGCACCAGGGGCCTGCACAGGGGACCCACCCCACCAAGACAAGCCCTGCACATCTCCTTTTCTCCCAGCGCCAGCGGAGATGGAGCGGTGGAGCACAGTGATTATCTTCAAGAGGAGACCGTCTCTTTTTAAGTTTGTTATCCCTCCGTAAGCGGCACAAAGCTCTTGTCATCGGGTATTGTGCTTGGAGCACTTTGCCTGTTTAATAAACAGGTTTTTTCCATTTCTCTCTGAGGAAGTTGTTTCTGAACCAGTTGGGGAAGGGGAGGGAGCCCCCGTGGGAGGGTTTCTCCCAAAATCTGTCTGAAACCACAACAAACTTCCTGGTGCCCAACATGCGGCTCGAGAGAGTGGAAAAACCCTGTACTGATTGGTATGTAGCAGCCCGTAACTATGCTGCTTGAATTCATGTCTCTTAATGTGTTTTGGATCCTTAGGCTTCTTTGAGGTCTTAATACCTTTGTGGTCCTTAGGTTTATTTGCATATCCAGAAATAGCCCCAATATAGTCACTAATACGCAGTTTTTACAGTAGAGGGACACGGATTAGAGCAGCTATTGGCCTTGGTTTAATGATAAAAATTTGTAGGAAGTTTATAAAGGTGCTGAGATCTTTTCCTACTATGTATGGGTCATGGTTATGGTTATTCACCCTGTTTGTGGGAGGAGGAGCAGAGGATGAAGCGTTGCAGTCTTTCGTTACCTTCTTCTCCTCTGAATCGGTTAAATCATTGCTGGAGAATGTTGAGTTTCCCTGAGTATTAAAGAGACTGTCTTTCTGGTATGTCATCTGTTAAGCCTCCTCTATACAGTCTGCAGCTTCTCTAGAATATGGGCTGAGATTTCTAGAGGGGCTGATGAAACTCCTGACCCAGGCAGAGGAAATCCTGAGTGGTATGGAGAATGGGAGAATATGGGCCAACTCCTCAAGGAATTCTCTGACCCTGTAGTCTGGGATTTTCCACAGGAACAAATTCAGAATCCAGTGGAGCTGGGGAAATACCTGAAAGAGAGGTACCATGATGGCTCTGAGGGGGAAAAGATCGCTGCAGTAAGCTGGGCCCTGGCACATGCTTATCGCACATTGCTAGAGACTGTAGGGCAGCAGAGAGAGGCAGGGGGGAAGGGATACAAACCAACAGCCACCCCAGTCACTCAGGCTGCAGCCAACACCCCAGTTATGAGGCCAGCAGCTAAACTAGAACCTGAGCCTGAATTGGCAGCTAAACCAGACAGTAAGCCTAAGCCCCTGGCAGTTGCTCCGGCAAAGAAACACACACTCAAAACCGATTGACCAGTGGATGATGATGACCCAAGAGAAGGACCCTCAGCAAAATCAGAAGCCAAAGCTTCTAGCACAGGATCAGAAGCCAATATTGATTCCTTTTCCCTGAAGGACCTTCGGGGCCGAAGAAAGGATTACCGGCGACAACCTGATGAATCTATAATTAGTTGGTTAGTCCGTCTTTGGGATGCTGCAGGCGAGGCTACAATTCTGGATGGCACTGAAGCGAGGCATCTGGGATCCCTGTCACATGATCCAGTCATTGACCAGGAGATGATGAGAGAGGCTAGTCCTTGCAGTCTCTGGATACGGGTCCTAGGAAGTGTGGCAGAAAGATACTTGTGTGCAGATGATCTCTATATGCAGCAAACCCCATGGAAGACCATAGAACAAGGGATTCAACGCTTGAGAGAAATGGCAGTGGCAGAGATGGTTTTCTCAGATGACATGAACACTAGGAACACAGACTTGGTATCATGTACATCTGTGATGTGGTGAAAACTTATACGACTCGGGCCATTAGAATACACTTCTGCTTTAGCAGTAATGAAGTGGGAGGACATAGAGGAGACAGTGCTTGATATAGCAAAGAAGCTCCAAGCATATGCAGATGCTGTGCATGGCCCAAGACACACCAGAATTGCAGCTGTAGAAATATGTCTACAGAAACTAGAGGATAAGATCGATGAGAATCATACGAAACTCAGGGAGGAGATTAGAGGGGACCTTCTCCAAATCTCAGCAGTACAGATCAGAGGTTCTGGTACCCAATGTAGACACTCCCTGGCTAAGGAGAGAGGGTACGCTCCACGCGCTGAGCTGTGGTTCTTCCTGCGGGATTGCGGAGAAAATATGAACAGATGGGATGGAAAATCTACAGCTGCCCTGGCACAACGGGTGCGTGAATTGAAGGAAGTCAAGACTCAAAGAGGGAGTTCCACCAAAAGGGAAGCGTCTCCAGTTGCCCGTAGCCGAACTGCCAGGTATGACGATGATGACATGTCCGACCCCCTTGAAGGAACCTCTAAGACATATGCTCAAGGAAAGAAGGATAACCAGGCTTAGAGGGGCTCTGCCTCTAGCCAGGTAGAGGCTAGGGAAAACCGCGTATTTTGGACTGTGTGGATTCGTTGGCCTGGCACATCTGAACCACAAGACTCTGAGGCCTTGGTTGATACTGGTGCGCAGTGCACATTAATGCCATCAAGACATGTAGGGGCAGAATCTGTCTCTATCACTGGCGTGACAGGGGGATCACAAGATTTTACTTTGGTGGAAGCAGATGTGAGCTTAACTGGAAATGAGTGGAAGAAACACCCTATTGTGACTGGCCCAGAGGCCCCATGCATTTTGGGCATAGATTACCTCTAAAGTGGGTATTTCAAAGACCCAAAAGGACTCAGGTGGGCATTCAGGATAGTGGCTGTAGTGACAGAGGGCATCTGGCAATTGAACACCTTGCCTGGACTGTCCGAGAATCCATCTGCAGTAGGACTCCTGAAAGTACAAGAGCAACGGATACCAATTGCCACTTCTATAGTGCACCACTGACAGTATAGAACAAGTCGAGATGCTGTTATTCACGTTCATAAGATGATTCAAGAGCTGGAGAGCCAAGGGGTGGTGAGCAAAACCCACTCACCCTTCAACAGCCCCGTTTGGCCTGTGCACAAATCTGAAGGAGAATGGAGATCGACTGTGGACTACCGTGCATTGAATGAGGTGACACCACCACTGAGCGCTGCCGTGCCAGACATGTTGGAGCTCCAGTACGAGCTGGAGTCCAAGCCAGCAAAATGGTATGCCACGATTGATATTGCCAATGCATTTTTCTCCATTCCTTTGGCAGCAGAATGCAGGCCTCAGTTTGCCTTCACATGGAGGGGAGTGCAATACACCTGGAACCGACTGCCCCAGGGGTGGAAGCACAGCCCCACCATCTGCCATGGACTGATCCAGACTGCACTAGAAAAGGGTGAGGCTCCAGAACAGCTACAGTATATTGATGACATCATTGTGTGGGGGAACACAGCAGCAGAAGTGTTTTAGAAGGGAAAGGAAATCATCCAGATCCTCCTGGAAGCTGGTTTCGCTATCAAGAAGAGTAAAGTTAAGGGACCAGCTCATGAGATCCAGTTCCTGGGAGTAAAGTGGCAAGATGGATGGTGGCAGATTCCTATTGATGTCATCAACAAGATTACAGCAATGTCTCCGCCAACCAATAAGAAGGAGACACAAGCTCTCCTAGGTGCTATACGTTTCTGGAGGATGCATATTCCTGAGTATAGTAAGATTGTGAGCCCTCTTTACCTGGTCACCCACAAAAAGAACAATTTCCACGGGGCCCTGAGCAGCAACAAGCTTTTGCCCAGATCAAGCAGGAGATGGCTCATGCAGTGGCCCTTGGCCCAGTGAGGACGGGATCAGATGTGAAGAACGTGCTCTACTCTGCAGCCGGGAGCCATGGCCTGTCCTGGAGCCTTTAGCACAAAGTGCCTGGGGAGACTCAAGGCTGGCCATTAGAATTTTGGAGTCAAAGCTGCAGAGGGTCTGAAGCCAATTACACCCCAACTGAGAAGGAAATCTTAGCAGCCTATGAAGGAGTTCAGGCCACCTCGGAGGTGATTGGTACAGAGGCGCAACTCCTCCTGGCACCCGACTGCCTGTGCTAGGGTGGATGTTCAAAGGGGAGGTTCCCTCCACCCATCATGCCACTGATGCCACATGGAGCAAGTGGATTGTTCTTATTACACAGTGCGCCCGTATGGGTAAACTGAATTATCCTGGGATTTTGGAATTAATTATCAACTGGCCTGAGGGTGAAAATTTTGGCCTCACAGATGAAGAACAAGAGCAAGTGACATGGGCTGAAGAGGCTCCACCATACAACCAATTGCTAGCAGAGGAGACGCATTATGCCCTTTTCACTGACGGTTCCTGTCGTATTGTAGGGATGAACCGGAAGTGGAAAGCAGCCGTGTGGAGCCCCACACGACAGGTTGCTGAGGCCACTGAAGGAGAGGGTGGATCAAGTCAACTTGCAGAACTCAAGGCTGTTCAATTGGCCTTGGATATTGCTGAAAGAGAGGGGTGGCCGAGGCTCTACCTCTATACCGATTCATGGATGGTAGCCAATGCTCTGTGGGGAAGGCTGAAGAGGTGGAAAGAGGATAATTGGCAGTGTGGAGGGAAACCAATTTGGGCTGCTGAGGAGTGGAAAGACATTGCTACCAGGGTAGAGAGACTACTTGTGAAAGTCCACCACATAGATGCCCACATCCCCAAGAATAGAGCTACTGAGGAGCATCGAAACAACGAGCAGGTAGATCGGGCAGTAAAAATAGAGGTGTCAAAGATTGATTTAGATTGGGAACACAAGGGAGAGTTGTTCCTAGCTCGATGGGCCCATGATGCCTCAGGCCATCAGGGCAGAGATGCCACCTATAAGTGGGCACAAGACCGAGGGGTGGATCTAACTATGGACAGTATTTCTCAGGTTATCCACGACTGTGAGACATGTGCTGCCATCAAGCAGGCCAAGTGGGTGAAGCCCCTATGGTACAGTGGACGGTGGTCTAAATATAAGTATGAAGAAGCCTGGCAGATTGATTATATTACCCTACCCCAGACATATCACGGTAAGCACTATGTGCTCACGATGGTGGAAGCCACCACAGGGTGATTGGAGACCTACCCTGTGTCCCATGCTACTGCCCAAAACACCATCCTGGGCCTAGAGAAGCAAGTCCTGTGGAGGCATGGTACCCTCCAGAGAACTGAGTCAGACAACGGGACTCATTTCAAGAAGAGCCTTATTAACACCTGGGCTAGGGAACATGGCATTGAGTGGGTGTACCATATTCCCTACCATGCACCTGCTGCAGGAAAAGTGGAGAGGCACAATGCATTGTTAAAAACCCAGTTGAAAGCATTGGGTGGGGGATCTTTCAAGAATTAGGAGCAGCATTTAGCAAAGGCCACCTGGTTGGTCAACACCCGAGGCTCCACCAACCGAGCAGGCCCCGCCCAGGCTGAGCCTCTGCATACAATAGATGGAGATAAAGTCCCAGTGGTGCATGTCAGAGGTCTGTTAGGGAAGACAGTGTGGATCAAGTCTGCCTCAAGTACAGGCAGTACAACCCCATTTGTGGGGTTGTCTTTGCTCAGGGACCAGGTTGCACATGGTGGATAATGCAGAAAGAAGGAACAACACGATGTGTAACTCGGGGAGATCTGTTGGTTGGGTGAGAATCATTTGTAAATATCACTGTCTGCTGGATGCTATTGCCATTGTCTGTTGTAGTGGTTTTAATATAATAAAACCAGGTGAAAACACTAATTAATGTAGGGGTTTTAATGTTAATATATTTGTGGGAGAGAGAGATTAGGAGAAAAATAAACAAAGCAGGCTTAAGCTTAAAAATGAACAAACAAACAAAAAAATTATTAACACACACTAAAAGAATAGAAGAAAAAAAGAAAGCTGAAAAAATACCTAAAACAGAATGAAACTTTAAAAACATGCTTCTTTCCTCTTACAAACTATTAACTTTCTTATTGAACAACACAGAAAGACACAACTTAGGATTTTCAGTCAGTTTCACTACTTAGACATAACTACACATGATTTTAGAAGAGTCCTTCTAAGATCATTTATGAAGATGTTTGCTCGCACACATATTCGCTGCCGCCCGGAGTTTTCTCAGACTGTGATGTTCTATCTGCAGAGCTTCTCAGTGTATCTGAGGTATTATTTATGAATACTTCTTCTTATCTAAAATTATCTTTGTCTCAAAAGACTGATACCTCCTTTTCGACCCAGAAGCAGGGGTTTCAAAGTTCCCAAATAAATCTCTATTACACCAGTCCTTAATTTTGATTAGAATAGCATTCTATCCAAAATAATACTAAGATACTGCAAAGAACAGTTAATTTCTTCATAATTTACCTTAGAAGACTCCAGTTAAAAATGTCCACTTCTTCAATCCTATTCCAATACTATTAGTTCTTTCACTTCTCATCTAACTGACTTCATGCAGTGTCTGTTCCATGTACCTTCCGTTTCCTTCTTTCTTCTTTCTCTTGAGGAAGAATTGTGCTTTAAATTGTGCTGTGTTGCTAAGAAAGGGTTAATTTTTTTTTGCCTGGGCTTGCAAAGCCACATGCACATGCCGAGCTGGTAGAAGAAACCGGCAAATGGCCTTTTTTCCACCCCTCGGTCTCATCTAGGGCAGCCCAGCTCAAAGCTGTTATGGAGCTGCAGGCTTGCTTTCTCTGCTGCCAGCAGTGATTAAGCTGGGCCATGTTTTGGCCCTTCTGCCGTGGTCTGAGCACATGGCCCCGCACTGCCGAGCTGCAGCTGCCTCTCTCCCTTGCCTGCAAGCAAGGAAAAGGGGCTCAGCCGGCCCAGGCCTTCCCCGTGCGGGCAGCGGCCCCCAGACCCGTGGCCAGGCCCGGCCCGGCCGCCCAGAGAGACAGCAGAGCCCAACCCGGGCCAGGCCTGGCCCGGACCACCTTGTTACCTCATGGCAAGTCACCGAAGCAAGAGAGTGAGCGGTCAGCTGCAGAGGAGTTTTAAATGTTCCTTCCAAAGTCGCACTGACAGTTCTCATTGGTCAACTTAGCTGTCAATATCCCAGCCTGCTTTCTGATAGGTCCTTGTCCTCCTCCCCCAACCTACGCCACGGTTAGGGCAGGGAAAAACAGTTTACATTTCTCTATATCTAGAAAACAAAATTGTGCTAACCTATGATATCTGTACATTAAACCATGCAGAATGAAATAGAAGGAAACGTGTAAGTGAGAGAGTATGTGTTAAGTGTTGAAGGTATGAGTAAGTGAGAGAGGAATCCTGCTGCCCTGCAACATGGGGCTTGGATTCAGCGGCTCAGTGTGGAACATGACAGGAACATGACAGGTATTGCTTCTATTTTTTTTGCAGGGAGAACAGATGGAAGTTTTATGCGGATAAATACACGATGTGGAATATACGTTGGTTTTGGCCATAAGTCGACGATATGGGGATAAGGGGTGGAATGTCCTAGGGTGACTGTGTATCCCCCAATCGTCTATTGGGTGCAAAGGGGAGGAGAAGCACCGTTTGTTTTTCCCCAGGAAAACTCTGCTCATCAGAGTGACCTTGAAGCAGGGGAGTTGGAACACTGCAAGATGAAAGAAGCTCTGTTGTTTGTTTTTTTCCCCAGGAGTTAGTTAGTTAGTTAGTTTAGTGCTAGCGTAGTTAGACCCTGTAGAATAGCTGAAGCACTTTTTTTTCCCTTTTTTTCCTTTTTTTGCCCTCCCATCGGAACTGTTCCAACTTCTCCAGACTAAGGACCTGGGAAAGCACCAGGGGCCTGCACAGGGGACCCACCCCACCAAGACAAGCCCTGCACATCTCCTTTTCTCCCAGCGCCAGCGGAGATGGAGCGGTGGAGCACAGTGACTATCTTCAAGAGGAGACCGTCTCTTTTTAAGTTTGTTATCCCTCCGTAAGCGGCACAAAGCTCTTGTCATCGGGTATTGTGCTTGGAGCACTTTGCCTGTTTAATAAACAGGTTTTTTCCATTTCTCTCTGAGGAAGTTGTTTCTGAACTGGTAGGGGAGGGGAGGGAGCCCCCGTGGGAGGGTTTCTCCCAAAATCTGTCTGAAACTAGAACACCAGGTTTCTTGATTTGTGTTTAGCCAGAAAAGGAAGTGCACTCATTTAAGGTATCTGAGCACAATTGCATTAACAAGATTAGTCAAATTTATTCTCTGAGACAGAGGGAGATATGCACAAGCTGAATATTATGAGGTTTCCCTGCCCTATTTCTGATGTGATCCTCAAAAACTCTATTAATACAGTGTTGTATGTTTTCATGTATTATTAATTTTAGTGACATACATTCCTTCTGCAACCACTGCAACCATTTGCAATCAGTCAAGAATTTTTTTAAAAATTAGAAGTCTAGAATTCCAATGTCATAGAATCATGGAATTCCAGATAGGGTTAGGCTGAAAGGAACCTTAAGATTAACTAGTCCAGACTCCCCAGCCACGATGGGGGCACCTTTCACTGGGCCAGATTGTGCAAAGGCCCATTCAACCTGGCTCTGAACACTTCTAGGGACTGGGCATCTACAGCTTCTCTGGGCCACCTCTTCCAGTGCCTCACTGCTGCCCTCTTTTAGTTTGAAACCATTTCCCCTTGTCTTGTCACTACATCCCTTCGTCTCTCTCCATCTTCCATGCAAGTTCCCTTCAGGTACTAGGAGGTCACAATTAGGTGGACAGCAAGCCTTCTCTTTTCCAGGCTGAACAAACCAAATTTCCTCAGCCTCTCATCACAGAAAGGTGCTCCGTTCTCTGATCATCTTCGTGTTACTCCTCTGGATTCACTCCAGGTGGTCATGTCCTTTTCATGCTGGGGATCCCAGAGCTGCATGCAACACTCCAGACAGGGGTCTCACAAGAGCAGAGGGGCAGAATCACCTCCCTCAACCTTGATCATGGAGAAAGTAACTTGGGAAGGTAAAAGCTCAGTTAGCACTTGATGTGTCAATTTCTGTAAAGGATAATAAATACAGTAAGGTTTATAAATAAATTAATGTCAAAAGAAGAGCCAAATAAAATCTCCATTCTTTGTTCAAAGTGTGAGGGACTATAGTCATCAACAGCCAACACAGGTTTAGGGAAGTCTGGTCATGCCTGAGCAACGTGATCTCCTTTTATGCGCAGGGGACCTGACAGCCGGATGAGCAAAGGACTTCAGCAAAGCCTTTGACACTGTCTCCCATACCATTCTCCTGGAAAAGCTGGCAGCCCACAACATGGAGAGGTGCACTCTTTGCTGGGGTTAAAAACTGGCCCCATGCAGTGCTTCAGGCTGGGGCATAGTGCCTGGAAAGCTGCGCAGCAGAAAAGGATGTGGGATTGTGGGTCAACAAGAGCTGAACATGAGCCAGCAGTGTGCCCAGACAGCCAAGAAGGCAAATGGCATCCTGGCCGGTATCAGAAACAGTGTGGCCAGCAGGACTAGGGCAGTGATTGTCCCTCTAGCTCCAGCCCTGGTGAGGCCACACATCAAGTCCTGTGTCCAGTTCTGAGCCCCTCACTGCAAGAACGACATTGAGGAGCTGGAGCTGTGTCCAGAGAACTCAAAGGAGCTGGGGAAAGGTCTGGAGCACACGTCATATGAAAAGCAGCTGAGCAAGTTGGGATTGTTTAGCCTGGAGAAAAGAGGCTCAGGAACAACCTTATCACTCTCTACAACTACCTGAAAGGTAGTTGTAGCTATGTGGGGGTACATTGCTAAGTCATGTCCAGCCTCTGATCCCCCAGCATCCCCAACTCCTTCTCACAGGGTCGTTCTCAGTCTGTTCATCCCCAGCCTGAATCAGAACCAGGGGTAGCCCTGACCAAGGTGCAGCATCTTGCCCTTGTGCCCTTGGTCTTGTTAAACCTCATATATCCCCACTGACCCAGTTCTTATACATGTTCCTCTGGATGACATTTCATCCTTCAAGTATATCAATGACACCCCTCAGCTTGGTGTCAGGTAACTCATCTGAGACTGTGCAACCCACTTTTCTAGTGTGCTTTTCCCTAAATATTTCCAATTAAAATAACATTTATTTTTAATTCAAAATGTTCAGAATATACATATTTAATATAGCTACAGAGACTATTTTTTTCACTGGTTTTGGATTATTTAAATGATCTATGGTTGGCCAGCCTGCAGAAACTGCTTCAACATTAAGTCTAAGTATTTTGATTTTCTTTATAGTCATCATAAGAAACTTTCAAATAGTGAACATTTAAGAGTACTTTGCAGTTAGAAAATCAGGTTATTTTTTAATTATAGCACTTAGTATGGAATTGTCACACCTCTTGTCAGATTCATCAATTTTTCATGCTAGCCAGTGTCCCATTTAACTCAGAAAAAAGTCAAACCCAGTTTTTCTCCTCCAGACCCTTTCATAGTCAATAAATGTACCTTCTGCCCTCTTTCAACTGCTGAAGCTTCAAAACAAATAGCTATATTATCACAGCAGTTGTTTTACGTTCTCTTTAATAAAGAATACTACTAAAAATGAATTATTTTACACTACAAATGTTAATAACTTGAAGAATATCATAGAAAAGTGTCACAGAGTGGCCATTTAGAGAAGAATAAAAATGTAATGGAGGTAGGTGGCAGTTTTTAAGTATAGGAATAGATTGTCTATTCCTCCAGATTTGTGTTTGTTATAGCAAAAGATAAATACTAACTACATGTAAGAGTTTATTGAATTGTTGGTTATACAAGGGAAGTCTACAAGTGAAATCTTGAAAGAAAATTAAATGGGTTGTGACACAGGGAGAACAACAACTCTGCTGTTTGCAGGCCACAGAACATTGATCTATAAAATACTTGATTTTATCACACAAATTACAGGCCAAAAATCCTCAAGGTGCTACTTGGGTTTCATGAAACAGTAATGTGAACAGAATGCTGCTCAGCTGCTGAGTTCTATTATTGTAATTTGGAAGAAGGAAGGGGAAAGGGGAAAAAAATGAGAGGGGGGAAAAACCTATCAAATCAACGTCACATATCATTCCTCCTTTTTAAAATTGCAGCAATACTTTGTTTTTGAAGATAAGTTCTCTAAAGTGTGATAGCAATAGGGATTTGCATGACAAGTTGTTCCTTAAAGAGGTCACACACTTCCACTCCCACAAAAATATTATGTATTAAATGTTAAAAAGAGTTTTCTTGTTAATATGATATGGACTTAATATGATATGCTACAAGTTGGCTAAGATGAGGAACTATGAAGGCTGACACACACTCATTCTTATGAAAGATAAGCCTATATTAAACTCTTTGGAAACAGCTACAAGAGAGAGCTTAAAAGAGATTTTTTTCATCTATGCTTGAGAAAGTTACAGTGGTTGGTGAGATCAATGCAAGTGTCCACTTAATGCATACATAATTCCTTGCATTTGAATTTTAGTCTTCAGCAATTATACTGAGATCAAGGGCATTTGATTGAACATAACAGGCTTGCTTTGTTTTGGTAGTTTTTCTCTATGTAACCTTTCCTCCAAGTTTCATATTTTCATTTCAGGTCAGTAACATTATCACAGACATCATCCTCAGTGTCCATGTCAGAGATAAAGTACCACAGTACAAAGAATATCTGCTCAATGTCATGAGGGAAATCAATGAAAAGAATAAAGATTAAAGCTCTATCAACATAGACCTGCCATCCACTCATCTACCAACTAGATTTATGAATATCTGACATAGTATTTTGAAAAATGCACAGCACTTAGTTACTAATCCATTATACAGCTTGAGTATGGTTTCTTTTTTTCCTTTTTACCCCAAAGAAATTCTGCACTGTGAAAAAAAAATGAGAGAAGAAACAACTTCTATCTTACCAATACAGGAGTCAAACTTCTTTCGACTCTTATATTAGTAGGCAAAATGAGATAGTGAGACAAAATATGCTTTTTTCAAAAAATCATTTTAAGCTTAGAAGTAGACACATTTTTCAATGTTTTGACAAATTCAGGCACACAGGGCAAAAAAAATTATTGCAGTTGAAAATGAGATTTTAACTTTGAGTGAACCATTTCATATCAGTCAAAAACACTTCTACAAAAATGGTGGGTTACCAAGATTTTGAGGTTTGAATTTCTTTAATACAATAAAGTGATATCTTGAAAGAGATAGAACTTTTTATAGGAAAAAGAAACCCAAATGTTTTCTTTTATAGCATCCTATGTTTCATTCTGTTTTTCAAAACAAGCTAGGAAAAAACAAAAGAAAACAAAACAAATTATTAGCCTTTTTTAAATGTGTATTTTTCAGACTTTCTGTGTTTCCTTCTGAAAAAGATTTTATAGGAAGAAATTACCATTTCATGTACCTATTGCATCATTTGCATATCAATGTAATTGTGTGCCTTTTTCAGCTAGGATCACTAAAAAGTCTAAGTGAATGTAGTGGTAAGGTACAGTCCTTACAATGATTGATACAAATCCAGTTACAAAGCCCCCATTGTGCCTGGAGCAGATGCCCTCATGTGTACCAGCTCAACACAAGGAGTTACCTGGGTCTTTCTGTCTCCACTTTTGCTCTCATTTTACCAAGACTTAAAAGTACTTCTGAAGCTCTAAACTCTTAGGGCTTACAGTTCTTACTGTGTGCTGCATAGCAGAAAAGTTCTGTAACAGTTGAAGGGTTTATCTCTTCTTTTTATCCCCACAACAGGCAAAGTGGAGCAAGCAGCAGTGTAAAAGTCCAATTTCTTCCCTTTTCTATTATCTGCAAGCCAGCTGACACTGCAAACTTATACAGCAGTAATCCTGAAACAGGAAGAAGTCATCCAGGCATGCTATTGCAAGACTGAAATCTGTACAACTCTGTCTTTTCCTACATTTTTGTGTAATGATCTTGCATTCTTTCAGAAGAGCAGGCAAATTGCACTGCTTAAGAGAAACACTTAGTTTCTAACATATTCCTCTATATCTTGACTTTGCTAAGAGAGCAACGTATGACTGCACTAGGAGTTCTTGCTAGAATTATAATTTAAAAAATATTTGGTTTAGCCCCAGAGGTATTAGAATCAACCAAAAGTTATACTTGACAATGGGATATGTTACATATGTTTCCTAAGACGAAAATAATTTTAAATGTTTCTTTAAGATAAAGGTTTACTCTTAATAGGCTCTTTGAATTAGTCCTTTCTTTTTCTGAAATAGAGTTTCACCTATCAGATTTCACTGATGTATAACAGTGATTTCAGCTGAGCGCTGTGGGAAATTCTGTAACTGTCTTAGCAAGGAGAGTAAATTTTCAATATAGACAATGCTATCAGGGGTCAAATATCTTCCTACAAATTCCATTTTCAATTTTCATCTTGCTCTGCTCTCATTTTGTTTTCCAGATATGAAGAATGTATCAATTAAGTAGATCACAATCAACAGCTTCCGTTTCTCTATGCTGGCCAGTTTATTAAATCAAATGTCCTGTTCGGGGTTTGTTGGTTTTTTTGTTTTTTTTTTTTCCTATGTCCTGCTTTCTTGTTTTGTCCCCCAATTTTCTTTGAAGTACTCCAGCTGAAACCTGGAGCCTAAGTTTGATACAGTCCAGAGACAAACATAGCTCAGATTTCTGAGGAAATTTCTGCACTGTGAGGAGGAGCCATGAGAACATGCACAGAATAGACCCATGCAAGACAGAGAATGGAATAACGCAGAGGCAAGATAGCAGTAAGAAGACTTAAGAACAAGAATACCAACTTAAATCTGAGTGTAAAAAGCAAGGACATTGATTACATCAATCACCAGGCCACAATTTCCATATAACTTTTTGCATTGCTGCTCCAGACGACGTTTGGCTTGTCCACATATGCCAATAGTGCTGGACAATTATGATGATATGTGAAAGCATTGCCCATATAGATCAGATATCCTTGGTCATGTCTGGCACAGAAGTCAGGAGCTCACTTCTGAATAACTTCAGTCCTTTATGTCAACAACAAATTAGGATTAGGTTTTCACAGTGCCTTACTTAGACAAATGCCTGTTGAGCATGCTCATAACTGTCTCTACCTGCCTGCATGTCAATACCCCTATGGAAGAGTCTCCTAAAACCTTGAAAGGAAAAGAAAATAATAACTCAGAAAATTAGACCCCACTGTTCAAATCAGTTTCATTTCAATAATGGTGCAGAAATTCAGAATTTCAAGTCGTGATTAGGGAAGAAGTCACAAAGCTTGTTAATAGAAATACAAAAAACCCACTGGTTTGTGGCCTTTGCCATGTTTTGGGAAGGAAGAATTCTGGGTTTCAGCTTTATGTCAGATCTTCTGCTGGTATTTGGGTAAAATTGTTAATTCCTACTATAACATCTGAATTTGCAAACTAACAAAATTAAGTCACTGTTGGGATTTTTAGGTAATCTTAGTCAGCCCAAGTCTTCAATACTATGTACAAGACTTTGAGTGAGCTGAGGCATGTAGAATCTAAAGCAACCAATTTTTGGTCTAAAAGCCACATAGCTCTAAAAGCTTATAACTAGAATTACCTAGACTAAAGTAGTGTGTCAATTCAGCTGTATGGTTTTCTGACTCATGTGACCAATGTGAACAAGGGGAGTAACAGGCAAGTCCATACCACACCTGAGATTATGGCAAATTTCACTTTCAAGGGGATCAAGGGAGAGTGGGCATTTTTCTGTTGATGGAAAAACTAATCACACAGAAATACTCTCAGTGAAATACTTCTACAGTTTTGTAACTAAGCATAATACCACATTATGCAAATTTAGCTATTCTAATGTCAATAGTAAGATCTTCCACTAATTTTTTACCCTCTAAAATTTGAGCATACACAAAATTGTCGCGGTGTCCTGTGTGCGCTTGGTAGCGCTAGCCCACGGGCTAGCTCAGTGTCCACACCGTGGCTCATGTGCTCTGGGTTGGGGCAGCTGGTCTCACTAGCCACCTCCTCCCCATGGGTACTTGGTTCCCTGCACCCAGCATAGGACGAGATGTTTCGGCAACCACAGCGACGGCAAGAAGGAGGACTCTCTGAGCAGGGAAAACAGGCTTTATTAAGTGGGAGACCTGACAAGAGCTACACACATGACCGCTGCTGCTCAGGAGAGCCCTCAGCAAGGGTTGTGCACAACCTTATAAACGGGGGAGGACCAAGGGGTGTTAACAATTCAATGACCAATCAAGATAACTAGGGGTGGAACCAGGGGTGTAACATTATAACAGGGGAACCAGTCACCAAAAAGGAGAAGGGGATTTCCTAAGCACCAGCCTATTACTTAACGCCCTCCCTGGAACTTTCCAGAATCCAGGAAGGGGCCCCAGAATGATAGACAGGGTGCCCAAGAGGAGAGAGAGAGGATTGACAGGAACAGGTGTAGGGTAGGGTGATTGCCAGACTACAGAATGGTTATATAACAAACATGGGGGGGGGGGGGGGGGGGGGGGGGGGCGGACACCATTGGGGAGAACAGGGGGTACACGGAACGAACATTTACATAGAACTTCTTATAAAAATACAAAATTGATTACATAAAACGCTTAAGAACTTGATAAAACTCTCGCACCACCACACAAAACCTTTTTACAAAGAGTATAATTAGCTACAGTGCAAATGTTGTTGAGGAAATGATGGTTTATGAAGACAAATGTACTTGTCTGAATTTATGAAGAGAAACAATGGTTACTTCAGAGTCTCAGAAGCCCTTACCTATCTCATTCTTAAAACAATAGATTTTCTTATGTTGTCATCATGCCTAGTTCTTTTTTCTCCCTTCACAGTTCTGCAGAATACAGTGTGGGTAGACATCACAGTTGTGGTATGACTATTTTCTTTAATTAAGAAAAGCTATTTCAAACAAAACAAAACAATCTAAAAAGAAAAAAAATCAAAAACAAATAAACAAAAATTCAAACAAACAAAACACCAAAGAAAATCCAAAATAGAAAACATAAAACAAAGATGAATCAAATTGATGTTCAGTTCTGATCTAAACATCCTGAACTGCTAGGTGTATACGAAATAAGGACAGATGCCCACTCCGACCAAATGGACAAAACCAATTTAAATAGGATGAAAGCATTTCCCTTCCTCTTCATAAACACTCAAGCCTCAGTCTTCATTTATCTCATCTATCTGCCTACTAACAACCACCAGCAGAGGAACTGGTGGGCAGTGAGACATCTTTTCTCCTGTCTCAGGAAGGCATGAGACCAGTTGCTGCCCAGGAGCTTCCAGACCAGAAGGAATTGTGACAAGAAAAGCAGCTGGCCTCTACCCTCTCCCCAAACCCACTGTCATTTGGCAGATACAGACTCTCACTACGCATGCCAAGGAGATGTCAGAGCTGGTCCCACCCTGCTTAAGGCCTGGACTCTCACCTAGAGAGTCAAGCAAGGCTCTGGCTGGTGCTGAATGGTGTATTGGTGGCTCTTGGAAGAAGTTCTCCATGCCTGTCTCTGAAGCTGTTGGCTATGCTTCCCTGGTTGCCGTGGGAAAGAAGCCGCTGGCCTGAGCTCCCTCCAGTCTTCTGCAAGGCCACAGCATCAGACAGGACATATTCTATCTGCTGCGAAGCTTGGTCTGACCTTCGTGATCCTGTGTCTACCCCAGGTCTGCTTTGGCTGAATGATACAGTGGACAGTAGGAAAACAGACTGTCCCACTCTGTGTGGGCCTTCTCCAGTGCATCAAGTTCCTGGTGTGGGTGGGAGATGACTTTTTAGATGAAACCAATATGCCATTGGATGCCAGCAGTTATACAGAAACAGCTCTGAATATGTAGGCACTCACCGTCTTTTTTTCCCCAAAGGATACCATTCCTCAAGGCAACCAAGACAGTACCTAGGGCTGCTGCATGTGGCCTCCCACAAAACACCTGGGCAAGCATTTTCCAAGACTATCCAGAAACCCTTGAGCTCATGATGCCCCAGCCGCAATAACTGTTGCAGGAGATCTAAGGGATATTGTAATGGCTAATGATATCAGCAAATACCCTAATCATGACCAGTCTGTGCCTTCTAGGACTCAACAAGGAGGCCATAGTCAAGCTGCAGCCCAGTCTACAAGACTACATAGCAACACTCTTGCATTGGCCCATAGATGTCATTGTGTGCCAGTACAGCAAGGACAAGCAGAGGCATTTGGGCCAAAAGGACACTTCCAGCTCCAAAGAGGCAGGAAGACAGCCCCATGGATATCCCCAGACCCTCTATCTCTATACAGGGGACTCCTGTTGTCAACATGGGCATCACCAGGAGAAAGTTAGGAAGTTTTCCTTCATTCACCTCAGAAATTTCCCTGTTTAGCTGTGTCTTGCTTTCTTGTCCATCCAGCAGACATTAGCATAGTTCAAGTTCCCTGTAACTGTGAATGTGATGTTTCTTCCAGTTTTCTGAAGATGGCATGATTTGTTTGTGTTGAGGCAGTCCATTGCAGAATCCCACTACAACATTACGTGTGTTTGTCTGCCTCCTCATCCTGACGCATAAATCATCAGTTGTCTCATTATCCATCCTTAGGCAGAGAGCTCCATACATACCAGCTGCTTTTGCATCAACTGGAATTCTTCCTCTTCCTCCTCAGTATTTCTGTCCTGCCCACACTGAAGAGACTGTATCCACCCACAGCAGCACTCCAGTTGTATGAGTTGACCCACTGTATTTCCATGATCCCATTGTGATTGTGGCCCTGCATACACATGCAGACCACAAATTTGTCCTCTTTTGTCCCAATGCTCCATGTGTGAGAGATGTGAAGAATGAAGAAACTAGAAAGTGATCTTTAGCAGGGACAAGTCAAATTAGTTCTGGAAATATGAAGAGAAATGTTTCTTGTCTACACTGTGTCTCAGAGGCTCCTGGAAACTGAGATGGCATCTTCTGAGGTATTATAAATTCTGAGACTCCCCTAGCACGCTGTAAACTTCCTTCACAGAAAGAGTCACTCTCACAAAAGATATATAATATTTTCTTGGATGTTTAAAAAATCTCACATACCCTAAGCAAAATATATTCTGAATGAGAGCATTACTTCATAAGACAACGTGCAATTGCACCACACATAGTGTGTTATATAATTTCTTGGAACTAGGTTGTTATGATAGACAATTACATAAGAGCATGAGAAAGCCTATAAAATTATCAGAAAAAAATTTATAATTTTAAAAAACTACTAATCAAATCTTCTCCATCAAACTTTCCTCCCCACACACTAAAAACTTGAAGTAGGTTAGATAGAAAATGACAGCTTTTTTCATTATGCAAGACTCCTACAACAACTGCTTCTTTCAGTTCCAAAGGGACCAATTAAAGAGGCAATAGTAGTACTTGAATTTGTACTTTTTTTCCCATTACCTGAACTATCATCTGGAAATACTGGCCCAGGATGACTACTTCCATATTAGTCGTCCATGAGAGGGAGGTCTTTTCTGTTTCAAGTGGTTTGACTCACAGGATGTCAAACGTAGTTTTCTGAGAATGAGAAACTGCTTTGGTGATTCACTGTAAAAAAAAAAGGGGGGGAAATCAGAATAAAGCAGATACATAAGAGAGGTGCATTTTGCTGGAGGAGAAGAGAAAGCATAAAAGTACCTAAGGGGAGATTCTACATCACTTCTTCTTCAAGAGTGTCAGTAAAAAGCTCACTAGTGACTTTTGCATTAAACACAGATGTAGAAACATCATGTTGTATTTATTATGATTACTGTTTTCATATGAGAACTTTCTACAGTTCTGTTGAAAGTGTGAAATTCAGGGACAGAGCACTTTTTATTTATAATTTTCGGTTCTCATCTATGTCATCATATACTTAAGGGATTCTTAGGAAGAAGATTCATCTTTTTTTGTTTGTTTGTTTGTTTTCTCCTGATTTTTCTATCCATTCACTTAATAAATTGCCACTGGTTGTACTCCTCACTGAGATTACCACAGTCTTCCACTTCTCTTCAGTGCAAATCATCCCTTATTAGCAAAAGTACCCTTTGAAGACAGTAAAGTCTCAAAGAGCTAAATCCAGGTTTTGCTAGTATTTACACTAATGCTACCTTCCTCACTTAAAAATTCACTGTTAGGTCTTGACTTCTAAAAGTTATACTAGGCTTGGCTCTGAATAAAACCTACTACTAAAACAGGTTGCTCAGAGAAACTGTGGATGTCCCATCCCTGGATGCCATCATGGCCTGTTGGATAGAGATATAAGCAGCCTGGTCTTGCGGAAGATGTCCCTGCACGTGGCAATGTGGCAAAGAAATTAGAACTAGATTCTGCCTTTAATTTGCAAGACACTAAATGTTTCCACAAGTCAAGCCTGTTTTTCCCATGACACTAATTGCTGGTGATCTTGTTTTTTACCTTGATGCACAACCTTTTTTTCACATTTTCTCTTGCTTGTGCTTTTGGGCAGGTGTCCGGTTGTGTCCCCGCTCCGGGTGGGAGCTAACCTCCAGCTAGCTGGGGTCAACACAGACACAAAGTTTCCAGTTCGTTTTGGCTTCTCGGCTTGGCAGCTGGACCCAAAGGTGACAGTCAACAGCAGCAGAAGAGAAAAGGCTGGCTCTCAGCTTAGCAGGTTAAAGGATGTTTATTAGCAGAGATCTCCAAGCTCCGAGGCGAGCGGCTCGGAGCTTCCAGGTTGAGAACCCCGCGGCTGAGAGCTTCTAGGTGGAGAACCCCGCGGCTGAGAGCCCCGCGGCTGAGAGCTTCCAGGCTGAGAGCCCCGCGGCTGAGAGAGTTTGCTCCTCCCTCCCACCCCCTATAAGCAGGGGAGGGTCCCAGGGAGGATACAAAAAGATAACATATCAGGGGTTTCAGGGGGTAACAAGGTGTGCCCACCCCCAAGCTTCAGACCACTAAAATCCAGAGCCAAAGGAATTTCCCCCAGGCTACCTATCACCTGAAGCCCTCTGCCGGAGATTTCACAATCTGGGAGGGACCCCGGGAGTGATAGGCAAGCTGCCCCAGAGAGGGGGGTTGGGGCAGAGGGGATGTTACATGTCATGTGAGGTATGGGATGATTGACACAAAACACCTTATTATACAGACAACATAAAAGGGATACAGAATTGGGGATACAGTGAAACGAACCATAACATAAACTTCTTACAAAAATCTAATAAAACATTTCTGCACCACCACAGGCAGGGGGAGTGAGAAAATACCTTGGTGGGCACCTGGCATCCAGCTAGAGTTCACCAAACACCAACTCAAATACTCATCTCACAAAACTTTGAAGATTTCCAGAAATTCCTGGCATTCTGGAGTATGCAATCTGCCATTATTTTTTATCATTTCCCTGTTTAGATGCAGAGTTTCTTAAATGAGTGAGGGACCCATGCTACAGTACCAACAACATACCACCGGAATAAACACACACAAAACACACACAGCATACTCTCTTCTGCTTTCTCTGTGATAGTTGCTTCTCTTCCGTAGGAACAGTAAACACACAAAGGCAGCACAAAGAAAAGAAGAATATTTTTTTCCTTTGCTTTGTGCATTGAATTATTCATTCAGAGCTTTCTGAATTTGTTCCAAATAATTCCTCTGTGCTCCAGGACTTTAAGAGACATTTCTTGGCATTTCTTAATAAAACTGAACAAAACTTTTAACCTGAAAAAACTTTTATGATGTCTTTAAATATTATTCCTAATTGTAGGACTACTTCTGTATATAAATCTTTGTCTAAGGAACAGTTGTGGAATTTCTTAGACTAGATTAGAGAGATTAGTAGATTAAGTAGATTAGAATCTCTTTTTCTTTAAATTCTCTGTGGATGTTATTTCATCCTTAATTTGGCCACAGACTAGCAAAGGAAAAGTATGCACTGCATGACAGTACATTGTAGACATCTTAAGATCTGCTCAACATCAAAGTGTTTAGATATAAGAGGTCATTCAGCTCCACTACCATCACATTCCTCCTGTAGGTGAATTTACTGAGAAATGAGCAAGCTGAGAAGCACATCACTGAGGCAGAGCTGTCTTCTTACACAATTTCCTATGTCTAGTACTTTTTGATAAGCCATTGAGATATGCCTCCAGTTTCTGTGTTACTCACATTTTCCCTTCCTACTTTGATAACTTTCAGGAGTTAGTGCAACCAAGGTTTAACACTATCCCTGTACTAAAAGGAGTCTGCAAAATTAAACTGAAGACTGCACATTCAGTAATAACACTGTCATTGAATGTGAACATAAAAATGCATAAAGTAAGCACCGTGTATTTCCTCTGGAACTGTCTATGTCCAGAGAGCACAGACAGACATGAATTATTTTGTACATATTATCAACTTCTTGTTCTACTGTTTCCAACTATCTGATCACCATGTGGCAACATAAAATACAAATCACAGGGTTTCACACTTAGTAATCCTGATAGATCCCATTCATTGGATGGATTTACAACTTTGAATCATAGGATCATTGACATTGGAGAAAACCTTTAGGATTATCAAATCCAAATGCTAGCCTAGCACCATGGTGTTCGCCACTAAACCATGCCTCCAAGCGCTACATTTAAATGCCTTTTGAACACTTTCAGGGGTAGTGATTTCACCACTTCCCTGCGTAGCCTGTTCCAGTCCCAGATCATCCTTTCAGTTAAAGAAGTTTTCCTGTCATCCTACATTAACATCCCCTGGTGCAGCTTGAGGCTATCTCTTCTTAGTCTGCCACTTACTACCTGGGAGAACAGACCAACCCCTACCCAGCTCCAACCTCCTTTCTGGTAGTTGCAGAGGGTGACAAGGTCACCCCTGAGCTTTCTTCCACTTACACCTATTTTCTGCCATTTCCTTTATACACATAGGAAGCTACAGGCAGTGTTTGAATGGTGAACTCATCTCAGGAGGCCCAAAACAAGCCTTCATGCAAAAACTGCCTTATATTTTAATGAACGAACAAATCTGTGTCATTTACCAGCCTGGGTAGCCATTCATGAGCCAGTTTGGAAAGTACCTCTAAGCCCGTAGCTGTCTGTGCAAAAGGAATTCTGTTGTTTCTATTCTAGCAGCATGGGCATACATAAGATTTAGTATCCCAGCAATGTAATTTCTTGAAGGCAAATAACTATTTGAACCAATGAGACACAGATATGAGATAACTGCTAGGTTTTTTTCATTCCTTTATTTCACTTCCCTTTTCATAAACTTGTTGTCCGGTATTGGGCAAAATAATATAGGGCTTTTTATAGCTTTTTAGCTAAGGCCTCTTCCTTTTGCAGTCAGATATCTGAAGTCAGTAAAGACTGCACCTACTGAAATTCTTATGCCACTTTTTCAGGTGCTAATGGATGTAGCATCTTACATCAGTTCCCATTTCTGATACCTGTTAACTCTGACATCTTAGTTCTCTACAGTGTAAGGTGACTTACACTAGTACACTGTACAACTAGTTGCACTGATTTTACTTAAGACTGTTTTAGAAATGAACTATTGTTTGAATACTATTATTTTAAGGTAACATTTTTATGGAATGTACTGTAGAATATTTCATTTTATCAACTCATATCCTTTTAATTTTTTCTTTTTGCTTCACAAATTTGCATAAAGTGAGGAAGATGGAGGCTTTTATTCATATACATATATTTTTGCAGATATAAACCCGTATATGCACACAAAATATCCTAAATCACAAAGCTTACTCATTTTCAAAATGCAGAACAAGCTTCTAAAATAAAAGCAGAAAAATATAGAACTCCAAATTTTCAAAACTTCTTTTTACCTGGAAAAGTCAGATTTTCTGCTGAAGGAAAACCATTTGAGAAGTGTGTCTAGAAAAAGGGTGGGTATGCTACAATCTAGGAGATAGGAAATAGAAACAAGTTGTGAAAAAGCAGAGCTTCTGCTTAACCCCTCAGTGTTTCCCTTGAAGAGCCACATAAACTCACTTTGTTATACAAGATTAAGAAGAGTATTGCAAGATACCATTACATATCCCATAATTTTCTTTGGTTGGATATGTACATCAGTCTTCCAAGGAAGCCAAACATATTTTCAGAGATAAAAAACAGACACAAAAAGCAGTGCACGACATTTAATCTCCCTGAATTTTTGCTGATTGAAATTTGATATACAAATTCTTCCTGGAAAGAGAGAGGTGCAAGTAAATGAAAAATGAAGAAAGATTATGATAACTTATATTGAAAAATAGACTCTGATCCCTAAAGCTTCAAGTTTACAGAGACATTTCTGAACTGACTCTTCTTGATTTAGTTTTGTGTCCTTTGTGTTGTTAAACTTAATTTATTTGGTTTTCTTTTGCATATCCCTAATTGTAGTCTCCACCGGCGAACACCCACCCCTTCTTTCTGGTTCTGCTGCTTAGATTAGGCTGTGATGGCACTTTTGCTATGTTGGTTATGGCCTCTGCGCCCTCCACTGCTGTCAGAACACTATCTATCTGCTGATGTAGACCTAGAGGGAGAGCAGGAATAGTCCTCCTAGTACAAGAAGTTGAAATCCCTCAGCCTTCATCATTGACTCTGTTTTCCAGCTCACCTTCTACTTCAGCATTGCAGCAGTTGCCAAAATAGGCAACACACATCTTCCACCCACACAGCCACCCTGCAAACAACAGCACCATCACCCCTACCCTGGTCACAGTGAGGTCCCACGCCGCTTACAGGTCTACAGCCCCATGCCTGGAGACTTGTATCCTCCCCTGAGGGTCCCATCCAGGCTGCTGTCTCGGATGTGCCAATCGAGTTTGTCCAATGGGTGCTGGGAACAATGATTGGTACAGCATCATCACAATTGCTGAGCATATATACACTGTTTTCAGCTGTGCTTTCAGCAGTGCTTTCATCTTCTGACTCCATTTTTTAGGAACAAACTGCTATGTCTGCTGACACCTTCAGTAAAAAATTGTTATTCTAAGAGCCTCTTTAATCTCAACTACATCTTCTTCAACACAGTTTCTGTGGCTCTTTGCTCAACACTGTATGTTTAATCTGTGCTTTCTTTCATATCTCCTAGTACAACTCAGAGTTCTGCATATGAAATCCATCACATTGCATTATTTCCCCACATTATAACATTCTTTGAATATGGCATTAATTCCATAAAGCACAAAGTTCAACACAATTTCTGTGGCTCTTTGCTCAACACTGTAGGTTTAATCTGTGCTTTCTTTCATATCTCCTAGTACAACTCAGAGTTCTGCATATGAAATTCATCACATTGCATTATTTCCCCACATTATAACATTCTTTGAATATAGCATAAATTCCATAAAGCACAAAGTTTTTTCTTCCCACTAAAAATTTTCTCTTTGCTTTCAGGACTAATATCACATACACATAGTTGGTTCTACCACCTCTGTGACAAACCACAAAAAAGATGTCGCTTTTTGGATCAACTGTGATCCCAACCTAGTAAAAAAATTTTAAGGACAAAGATTGCAGACAGTTGCACATCTCTTGAAAACAGCTTTTTCATTTTCTTATTCCATTCTAGGTCCTGTCTAAAAGTGATAATATTCAAATCATAGCCCGTGGAAACACCTTAAAATGTTTTAGGACGCATTTGGTAGGAAACCATTTTTTCCACTTTTTTTTCCCTTCTCTGTACTTTGACAAGAAAAAAAGTTGATTTTTTCCCTTACATATAATGTCTCTGTCTTTATATGTTCTCCTGATGCTTTTAAAAATTCTCCATGTAAATGGATTAACACTTAAAGCATTATGGGATTCTGCTGCACTGAAGCATCAGTGGGAGACTATAAGTGAGCAATTAAACGTCCCTGGTAAAACCATCAAGGACTCAATCAACCAGCCAAGTAGCTAATTCAGTCAACTATCACCAAAACGAGCTCAGTCTATCTACTGAGTGCAGAATGACTGTAGGCAGAAGGTACGTCTCACAATGTAGGCACTGTATGTATACAGTGAGTTTAATATTAATGTTAATTTTTTCCAATTTTAAGACTGAGATACAGAATCAGTCTCTTATAAAAGTATTCCTATGAAATATTATTTGCAACTGAATTTTGAATTTATCAAATGGACTTTAAAAATGAGGGAATTCAAGGATGATCCTTCATACCACGCTGCTTTTTAAAGCACAAGTTGTTAATTCTTCTAGCATTTCACAATGTATCTCTTCAAAGAAAGAGTATTTTTTTTTTTTGCATGACTCAGGAAAGTCCAGGATTTAGGGGAAAACGTGATCCATCAGAAAACTTGACACACATAATAAGAGACAGAAGAGCTATTAAAAATTAATTTCAGGGATTATGTGAACATTTCTGTTATTAAATTCTGTAATTTCTAATGTTAATCCTGACCAGCTTTATATATGCATTTTTAGGACCCATGGATGATTCTACCTGTTTTTAAATGCTACCATGCCCAGGTTTGCTCTCAGCACACAAACTGTTCTGATTTTAGACAGAGCTGTTAAATTACACTGTCTGCAGGATGGTACTTGTAACTCTAGGATTTATAGCATATTTAGTGTTTTCTGGCAAAGAGAGGGTGAACAGAAGCCAACTCATCCTTATTTAACATAGATACATCATCAATAATAGTTGATTATTAATACACTTCTGATCCCCTTTTTTTTTTTTTTTAATCTGCAAGCAGAGAAAACAAAGCTGCCGATTGCCAAAGAATTTTAGATATCAAGCACTTTGTCTTGTGTAGTGAGGATCCAGAAAATGGCTCAAAACCATTAATACTGTCCATGCTTCATTACTCTGCTTCAACCTTTTCCAGGAGCAGTTACAACTTTGCTAAAATGCTTATTCTGAGTCAAAGCAGGATGTACCAGCTTCATGAAACATTCAAAAATCACTCTACCAGCTTTGGTAAGCATTAGTGTTACTGCATTTACAAGGTGTTAAATTAATATCTGCAGGATGACAGAGATATTGCAGACTTAGTGTTTTTAGTTGTTTGTTTGTTTGTTTGTTTGTTTGCTGAAGCTGGAAGTCAGCCTAATGCCATTCCTTAAAGAGGTAAAATAGATCTAGGTTTGCAAACCTCCCAGCAGAAAACTGGGAAGTGTATAGTATACCCAGACCCTGAGCCACAGAAATGGAATGCCTCAGCAGCCTTCTCATTTCATTTATAAAGAGGGAAAGGTGAAAGTGAGCACTTGGCATGAGGGTAAGGGAGGGCCAGGGGCAGAAGGTTGTGATTCGCAGAGCCCTAAAGCACAACCCTCATGTTATGCGCAGGATTTCACTCTGATCCAAAGAAAATGAGCTGACTCAGGAAGCCCTTGTCCAGGTAGATGTAAGACATGACTTATTAGCAGAAGCTAAAACCTTTATAGTGTAAGCAAAGCCTTTGACTGGGACTGCTGAGCCTTCAGAGAGCTATCTCCCTCTAGACATCTTTCCTGTTGAATATGGGAGGAAGATATCATTTTATACTGTACAGCATGTTATGGGGATACATTTATACCACTGTACAGTACAACACATTTATACCACAGTACAGTAAAAACTGCTGCCTTAATGAATGAGGCTCATTACCTCTCTCTCACCACGCTATCCTGAAAATTTCATTGTAACTCAGGAACTACATTTACATGTCTCTTCCTGTACAGTAAGGCATTCCTTTTCAATAACACCTGTAAATGATCTTTTGCTAAGGGCTCTCAACAGCAATAATATTTGATTAACAATACGCTACTGATGCTTTTTTTCTTTTTTTCTTTTTTTTTAATCTGCAAGCAAAAATATTGTTGTAGCTGAGGTTAGGATAATTTTTAACTAATCTTGGATCCTTTTTCTCCTCTATAGCAACACATTCTCAGCTACCAGAAAAGACCATACCTCGTTCTGATGAGCTGCAATAACTTAAACTATCTGGGAGTTTGGCTCATAACTTAAGAAGTTATTGTCTGTAGGAAAGAGCTAATAATTTAACTGAGAGAAAAAAAAAAGGTTCTTTTATTGATTGAGATATCATTTTTATAGCAAAATCAAGAAAAGAGTTCACCTCAGCACTAATATGTCAAACTGCAATTTTCCTCTAGTTAATTCCCCTAATGTTCACTAACTTCTAAACAACATGGATGGAGACCTAAAGTTTCTTACCTGATGTTGCAACTTTACATCCACAAATGCTAGCAGCTACAAATCCAATCAATAGCTTAAACTTAAATTAACTCACAATGGTGAAATTCTGAGTTTTGTCACTTGAGAAACTCTAAATCTTCCCAGCAACAGGAAAGAAAATTGAAAGTTGTGATGTGTGGTTTTTCTTAACAAATTTATTTCACTGGATTTAATTTTGTTCAGATTCAGAAAAAATCAGTATTCATTGAAGTAATTTTTCAATTCACAGACAAAAAACATCCAGTTTATCTCTCCTTCACTGTTGCCATTTGGGTCATGACCATTTTTTTGTTAATTTCATTATGTCAGAGTGTTTCTTGAAAATAAAATAAAACAAAACTAAAATTTTAATTCCATTTCTGCTTTGAATATAATGCAGATTTCCTGGAAACACATAGGTTCAAAAATGTGTAAGCTATATTCAAAAGTATAATGAAAGCATCCCAAGAATAATCAATTCAAAAGAGAATGCTTATCTGCAAATGTTGTGGTTCACAAGCAAATTAAATGGTTGTGTCAGTTGTTTCTAGGTGGCATTGATTAATTTAAATCATCAATAATTTAGCTTATTCTGTATGAATCTGTACTCTTATTAGATTTTCATATTGCTCCCTACACACTTACTAAAGTATGAATCATTTCTTTTCAAAGGAAGAGAAGGAAACTTGTGCAGATCACAGACATTTCTCTTGCAGATTTCAGAAAGTCCCAAAGAGGAAATGAGGCAGGTATCTCATCTTTACCTTAAGAAGTTAGATGCAGCTGACAACATAGAAAAGCATTTCATAAAGAAAGTGGTATCCACCCTCTTCCTACAAAAACCTGGACTGACTTTCAGGCAATAACAACATTTTAAATAAATAAATAAATAAACAAACAAATAAATAAATAAATAAATAAATAAATGTAATAACAGTAATAAAAGAAATAAAAGTTTTGGGGTTTGATGTTTCTTGGGAGGAGTGATTAGGAACAAAGGGGCCCAAAGCCTAATTGTTTTTAATATATGGTCCATACTCTCAAGTATACAAGCTTTTAATCTGTTACCTGGAGTCACAGAGTAAGAGTACTCTGTGTTTCCTTTACAGTGAGAGGACAAGAGGAAATGGCCCTAAGCTGAGAGTCGGGATGTCACAGCAGCCCTCTCATTAGAGTGTAGAAATGAGCCAAGACAGACTTCTTGTTTACTACAGCATGAGAAGGGTCCTGGTTTATTCCTCTTTACAGCTTAGCCATCCTGACCCCAACCATTCACTGACTCTGGCTGCAGCAAGCTCCGACTGTAGGTTTCCCTTGCAGGCTCTGACTGCTGGTTATTTCCTGCTAAACTATGGCTGCATGTATTGGTTTGCAGGCTCTCACTGCAGGCTTTTGCCTAGCTAAACTGTGACTGCAGGTTCCAACAGCAGGCTCTAACTGCAGACCCAGAATGGCCTCACAGCAGTGATTCTCTCTTCTGTCTTGCCTAGTCCTTCTGGATTGTTCATTCAGTATCTCCTTCTTCAGGATCGTTCTTCTTCCCCAAGATCCTCACCTGACCAGCCAACCCACCCCTTTTATCATACTTATCTTTGTTGGACACAGCTATGACTCATCTGGGTCAAGGTTGCCTGTAATCCCTTTTCCTACAAGAGGATATTCAGATTAGATATTACAAAAAAAATTTCCCTTTCAAGATGGTCAGGCTCTGGAATAGGTTGCCCAAGAAGGTGGAGGAGTCACTAGAGATGTTAAAGGTGCACTTGGAACTGATACAGGATTATGTGGCTCATTGGTTTAGGGGTTACAGTGGGGGTGCTGAGTGGAGGGTTGGACTGCGTGACCTTTTAAGTCTCTCCTGAACGTGGTGATTCAGTATATGTCCACAAAGAATTTGAAACACTTTGCTGTTGTAATGTATTTAGTATCTGGTGCAAAGACTTTCTCCCCCCACTGCCTGAATTAGATGGTTGTAGGTACTTTAAATGAAATTAAACATTTATTCTACAAGCTCCTACAACATTTTCTGTTTGAAACAATTAGCACAGTTTTTTCAGTCTTCTTAATGCAGTAAACCTTCACAGGTCTAACTGCAATTGTGTTACTGTTATGCAGTTTTCAAATGTTAAGTTAGATATGCCAATTGTCCCCTGATGCAGGCTGTGTCCATGTATTGAAATAAACAATTAATTGTCACTTAATGCAAAAGTGTTTTGTTTTTGAGGTACTGAATGCCTCACAAGTTATTCACAGTTCACAGTGAACCATTATTAAAAATGCTACAGTATATCAAATATCAATACTCCAGTCTTACTGCTACTAAACAGAGAGCCAATAAAAAGACCCCAGCACTGGCTGAAGACTGGCTTGCACTGCAATTTGCAGATGGCCTTATTTTAGGCATACTTATGCTGCTTGGATATCTCACAGAAATACTCGCACAACAGATCTATGATCCATATCCATGTGCCTGCAGCAAGCTGGTGCCCAGGAAGAGATGAAATCTCAGTGGCTGGGAAGTTAGAGCTAATGAGTTTTCAGTTCTGCTTCCAGATCCATTATTGATTTATTCTTCTACAAGCTTTTTTTGCATATTTGAAACGAGTAACAGCGACAATAGTCACAAGGACTTTCACTGAGTATACAGATACATTTGTTCTCTGTTTAAACTAGTAGAAATAGGCAGCAGGGGTTTTGAGTTGCCCAAGTGAGGTCTGTCAGATTTTTGGAATAGAAGGTTATCAAGATGCATTCCATTAGTTAATTCTAATAATACACTACAGGAGGTTTGAAAATTGAAAACAAATGTAGCTATTTCATTAGGATGGACTACATTTTTGGGCACTTTTGGTCAAGAAAAGTAACAGTATCACAGTTTGTACCCATTTAACTAAATCTGTAAAATTAAAAAGTGGTAAGGTACACTAGGAATCAAATAATAATGTGCATCTTCAGAACAGATCCAGATGTAGACTAATCATCGTGATGGCTGTGGCTAAAGTATTCATGACTTGTGTTAATGTCCAGTCCACTTTTCTACCCATAAAACCTGTTTACTATCCTCACCTCCTAGATTGTCTGCTTACTCATAGTCAGGACTTTAGTAACCACTCTACGCCATAGTATGCTGTGCTGGTTTTGGCTGAGATAGAGTTAACTTTCCTCACAGTGTTGGGTACGGGGAATTTTGGGTTTGTGGTTTGGGGTATGGTATGAGTTTGGGATTTGTGCTGAAGACAGAGTTGATCATTAGTGATGCTTTAGCTATTGCTTAGCAGGGCTTACATAGAGCCAAGGCATTTTCTGCTTTTTGTACTGCCAAGCTGGTGAGGAAGTTGTGGGTGCCTAAAAGGATGGGAGGAGACAGAGCCAGGACTGCTTACCCGAACTGGCCAAAGGGATATTCCAGACCATGTGACATCCTGCTGAGTATGTGAAGCTGGGGCAAAGGAGGAGGAAGGAGGGGATATTTCCAATGATGGCATTTGTGTCCCCAGGACACCTTGAAGCGTGAGGAGGCTGTGCTGTCCTGAAGATGTGAAACACCTGCCTCCCCATGGGAAGGTGGGAATGAATTCTTGGGGTTTTTTTTTGCTTGTGTGGCTTTTGGATTCCCTATTACACTGTCTTTATCTCAACCCATGAGTTTTCCAGCTTTTACCCATCCAATTCTTTCCCCAGTCCTGCTGGCGGCAGAGAGAGTGAGTAGCTCTGTGATGCTTTGGTGCCAGATGGGATGAAACAACAACACATACATTTAACTGCTTAGGAATTAGATGAGTAAATCACTTTATACAATAATGACTGAAATTAAAACATGTAAATTAGGTTGAGAGAAGATGTTTCATGTCAGAGGTAGGCTGAATCTTACCATGTTGTTTCATGCTGGGGGCAGCAGCTGTCTGACTTGCTGTGAATTACAGTAGAAAATCCTAGTTTACCATGACCAAAAGGCAAAAGAAAACCATTATGGCCAAAGCTAGATTAAGTTTTCATTTTTTTATATCAAGATAAAATACAGTTTTATATGATTCCTTGATTGAATTTTCTTGAGAACTTAAGAAATGGGAATTACCAAACAAAGATATGTGTGGCTGTGTTTGTTTGTTTGTTTAACTGGTTGGGTTTTTTGGAGAGGACAGGGTTGTTTACTTTTTTGAAAAGAGAAATCTCTAAAATGTTTTCACTTACCTTTTTTTTTTCTAATTTAGGTCACATTTTTTAAGAGAAAAAAATACTCTAAAACATGTTTTTCCTGTGTGTCCATGACTGTAGAGGAGTTACTTATTAATGCCCAGGAATAGTGAAAAGTGGGAAAAAAAAGAAAACTTCTAATGCAGGTAAAATGAATAATACGCAATGTCCATTTTAGCCTTAAACTTCAAAGATTCTTTTTTTTTTTTCAGCATATATATCTCAACAAGCCACAATATTTAAAGATTAATTCATTTTCTCATAACTTAAGTCATAAGCAACTTCTGAGATGTTGCTAAAACTCCTTCTCAAGACTTTAACACTTAGGAAAATATGTCCATGTGAGCTTGTGGTTGGTGAGTTATTAATATTTCTGTAAAGAGTTTGTGCTCTCAGTATAAATACGAATGAATACCTGGACCACTATTTATTACAGTTACATTTGAGCTTTCAGGTTTCTGGTAAGTTTTTCAATTTTTTGTGTGGACAGCTGAAAATACAGGTGTTCAAAGACGTCTCCCTTGTCTTGCATCAATATATTTTTCCATATATGGTAAATGTTTTATAACCATCATCCCTCTAAAGAGACCAGGTATTTATAATCTGTATGTTTTAAATTTCTCTTTCCAATGAATATGGTAGAAAAAATCTACCTCTTTGAAATTACTGATGCTTATATTTGCCTCAGAAAAACCTCTGCAACTAATGCACTTTGTCTGGGTTAAATGGGGAAAAAAAAAAAAAAAAAAAAAAAAAAAAAAAAAAAAAAAAAAAAAGGAGAGGAAAACAAACCAAACCAAACCAAACCAGAAACAAACCATTGTTTAGGTAAAGCCTGCCTTCCTTGAGAAAGAAATAATTAGCAAGGAAAACTATTTTTCATTGTTATACCTATCACCTTTCCTCTGCAACGAATCCCATCTCAGGACAGAAAAAATTCATTTTATATGTATATCACAGTGAGGGACAAATATCAGCTGTTTATTCAAGCAGAGACATGGAATTAATTACTCCAGCAAATATCAGCATTTTCCAAAAAAGGGATTTATATGAACATTAGAGAGGTAGGAACCCCTAGACATTTCAAATACATTATCATATTATTACAGTGTCTTTCATTAACAAGAATTTGGGGGTTTTTTTTGGGTTTCTTTTTTTCCAGTCACAGCCAGGTTAAGGTGAAACTCACAGTCTTTATTTAAATGCAGAGACTTTTTATCTCATAATTAAAACTACAGTTCACAGAGTGTCTGGGCTTGGTTTTACAATTCTGTATTTAACTAATTAGATTTTCAGTGCCAAAATCATTAAAAAAACTTGGGAATCTTGTTCTTTTTTAATGGTTGTAGACTACAGCAGAAAGGTGCTATGGATTTAGATTCCTAAAGATTTATCTTAATGCCTTCCTTTCCTCAGAAATGCACAGTAACAGGAAGAAAGGCAGAACTCTGTAGAGAAAAATTGTGAAAGTAAGGCACTGAAAG